>NW_027461672.1:0-300000 GCF_050947455.1 Rhinoderma darwinii
AATCTAGTCGCCAAAGCTTTCGCCCACCATTTAAGATCTGTGTTTAGCAAAGATATGGGTCTATAGCTACCACATAGTGCTGGATCCTTCCCGTCCTTTGGCAGGACTGTGATGTGAGCTTTCAAAGATTGGCGAGTCAATTGAGCTCCCCCCATCAGTGAGTTACACATAGATGTGAAATGGGGCAACAGAATACCGCTAAATGTCTTATAGTACTGAATCGTATAGCCATCTGGGCTAGGACTTTTCCCAGATGGTATTGTTTTAAGAATTTTATGAAGTTCTTCCGTGGTGAAGGGTGCAGTAAGCGCTAGTTGATCTTCCTGTGTGAGTTGAGGTAAGCTAAGTTTATCCAGAAACTCCCTAGTGCTATCCCCTAGGTTACCCTGCGGACTATCGCTGCTATTAAGATTATATAGCCCATGGTAGAAATGGGTAAAGGCCTGTGCTATTTCCTTCGATTCAGTAGCTCTAACACCTGAAGAAGTCAGGATCTCAGAGATAAAAGATTTCTCATGTTGTTGTTTAAGCAGTGCAGCCATGATTCTGTTGCCCCTTTCCCCATGCGCATAATGTTTAAATTTGGTATAGTGAAAAGTTTTAGTGGTTTTTATATTCAAAACATTTTTAACCTCTTCCCTTAGTTCCCCAAGCTCAATCTGTTCTGCAGCTGCTTTCGTTCGTTTGTGAATAGTCTCAAGCGTAGATATTCTCGAGAACAGATCGTTCAGTCTTGCTGACGGTTGCTTTTTGATATGTGAGCATAGTGATATCAGTTCTCCCCGTATTACTACTTTATGTGCTTCCCATCTAATAGTATCCGATAAATCCGGAGAGGAATTTATATCAAAATACTTCTGAATATTATCCTGTATCGCAGAGGAGTGTTTAGGGTCACTCAAAACCGTATTGTTCAACCTCCACAGTCTGTCTCCCCTCGGAACACTATTTAGCTTCATAGACACAAACACCGGTGCGTGATCAGAAAGGAGAAGGTTTCCTATTCCTGCCGACAGAACCATCGGGAGGAGACTATCCGACAACAGAACATAGTCTAATCTAGTATATACATTATGTGCTGCAGAATAATAAGAGAAATCCTTTGTGGTGGGATATAGAAGTCTCCACGCGTCAGTGACCTGTAGGTTTCTAAGTACCCTGTGGAGTCTCGCTCTAGCTCGATGGGATATTTTATCCTTCCTGGTGGAGTCAATAATGGGGTTAAGTGGAATGTTAAAGTCCCCGCCTATTATTCTAACCCTTCCGCAAACAACTTAAAATTCTCTAAGGTCTGAATAATCCACGATATTTGATCCGTATTGGGAGCATATAAGTTGGCTATAGAAAATAAATCTGTACCAATGTGAGCTTTGATAAAAAGAAATCGACCTTCAGGGTCTTTCTGCATTGACAGTAATTTAAAAGGCAAATGTTTCCGTATCAAAATACTCACTCCTCTGCTAGCAGTAGAGTAGGTGCTATGAAAGGCATTGGAGAAGATAGCCCTAGATAGCTCCAGAGTTTTATTATGTTTGTGATGAGTTTCCTGGAGAAGGGCTATATCAGTATTATCTTTTTTCAATTGTTGGGCAATCTGGTATCGTTTGCGTGGAGTATTCAGACCCCGTACATTATACGATGTTATCTTAATATCAGACATGGTAAAAGACCGTATACTTCAGCAAATATGTCATCACCGTTTTCAGGACACCAGTAGGAGGGGGAGGTTGTAATACAGGAAAGAGTGAAATCAATGTAAAGGTATGTACTGCCCCAGTGTATAGAGCATGTACCTGGGGAGGGGGGGAGTTAACTGTTAACAACAGTTGTGTAGTTGGCATAACCCGCATGCCAGCCAAAACCCAAGTAAGAACAGTGTGAAACAATAAGAAGCAATAGGATAGGATCGCCCACAATAGCCACAATAGAGTCACTTTAAAGTATACTCTATATCTTGATCTTCTCCAGTGACAGTGACTTGCTCCTACTCACGGTTCCAATTCGAAAGTAGAGGTGGCGTCCGTCAACCCGAATACTGGAGCCGTGTGGAGAACAGTCCCCGCAATATTGGCAATGCATTTCAATTTTCCATCGCTCCAGATCTTAGCGCCGGTCTTTTATTCTTAGGCGATTTCAGTTTCCCCACCACTTTCCACGGCAGAAGTTCCAGCAATGGAGGTAATTTCAGCTCTGGAGGTACCATCATCCATGGCGAGATTTCCATAGGCGGTATACCCAGGGTTTCCCACGCATGGGCCAGATCTTCGTGCTTCCTGATGGTGATTTGGCGGCCATCTTTTTGTATCGCTAGGCCAAACGGATATAGCCAGCCAAAAGGCGTCTTGGTGGAGCGCAGCACATCAAGGAGAGGTCGGAAAACTTCCCGCTTTTGTAGTGTGGAGGATGCTATATCTTGATAGAGGTATATTGTTGTTCCTTCAAATTCAATTGTACCTTTCATCCGTGCAGCCTTTAGAATCTCCGCTGTGTCGGTGTAGCTCAGTAGACCACATATAATGTCGCGTGGGGGGTCATTAGAGTGAGGTTTTGGGCGGAGTGCTCTATGGACGCATTCAATCCGAACTGTATCATGGCTGTTCACTCCCAGAACTGAAGAGAATATGTCATGAGCAAGTTTGCCCAGAGTCTCATGTGCGTATGACTCAGGTACACCCCGCAGTCTGATGTTCTTCCTCCGACTCCTATTTTCCTGGTCTTCTGTCCGCATAAATATCTCATTCAATTGGTCTTGTTGTGAATGTAGAATGTCCCGCACTTTTTCATGATAAACTCTCATGTCTGTCTGTACCGATTCAAGCGTCTCCACCCGTGTTCCTATCTGACGTAAATCAGTGCTTATCTCTGACCGTTCTTTAGTAATAGGAGTCAAGGCTTTGTATAAGATCCTCTTCATGAACCCCCGTGACACTGGTGCTGAACCATAAGTGTCTCCCGACTCGGATTTCTCACCTCCACTATCCTCTTCTGAGTCATCATCTTGGCTCTGTGGAGCAGCATGCGCGGCGGCCATCTTAGATTTCCGGGCCGGCGATTCTTCATGCCTTTTGTGGAGAAATGTCTGCTTGCGCTTTCCCCGGTTTGGGTGTGCCAGTGTGGTCTTTAAGTTTTTCCTTTGCCGGTTTAACCATTTTCTAACGGTGTGGGTCAATATAGCTCGGGTTTTGGCTGGTATCAGTGAGGAGCTCTAGTCTCAAGCTGCCATCACGCTGCACGGCTACGCTCCGCCCCCTTCAGCCCATTTAAAGGGAAATTCCTTTTGTAATTGCAACTGTGTATATTTTGGAATGCCCATGTTTAAAATTAAAGATTTTGATGTATTGATTTTATAATAACTGATCTCCCCAAATTCCTGGATGAGTCGGAGTATATAAGGCAAAGTGTCTCCAGGAGAGGACAAACACAATATAACGTCATCCGCAAAGAGACCTATACGATGTTCAATGTGTCCTATGGAGACTCCTCTAATACGGGATGATATTTTGACCGCCGCAGCAAAGGGCTCCATCACCAATGTAAATAAATTTCAGAGGGAAATGCTTCATTTTTAATTGCCTCATTAAAAGTTTTAACCATATAGGGGGCTAAGATCGTTTTATAAAGTTTAAAATATTCACCAGTTAGCCCAACAGGCCCAGGGGATTTATGGGCTTTAAGTGACATTATAGCTTTAAGAATCTCTCCCTCCGTTATAGGTATAGAGAGGCTTTGTAATTGGGTCTGAGAAATAGAAGGGAGATCTATTTGAGCTAAAAAAAACTTTTAATATTATCTACTCCAGATTATCTTTTTTCGTTTATTAATGCTTTGAATAGCAATTCTCTTAATATCAAACTTACTTATAAATGGAGCCACTCAAATATTGATTTTTTGGATATTTTGATTAAAAAAGATACTGATGGTCTATTGCAGACGGACCTTTATCGTAAGGAGACATCGACCAATTCGCTATTGCATGCCACTTCCTCACACCCTCGACATACCATTGATGCGATCCCAGTAGGCCAATTTTTACGCGTTAAGAAGATTTGCTCTAGTGAAGATGACCTCAAGTCTTGTTTTGATGAATTGGGAGACAGGTTCACTCAGAGAGGTTATAGTCAACGTTGTATACGTAAAGCCCGTCATCGAGCATCAGAAGTGAGTCGACAACAACTACTTCAGGTCACTCCAAAGCACCGTAAACAATCAAAGGTGAGATTTGTTACCACTTTCAACTCACGTTGGGTTGAGATGCGCAACATTTTGAATAAATTTTGGCCCATTTTGATGACCGACTCTATTTTACAGAGGGTACTTCCACACTACCCTGCCATGGTGCCACGCAGAGCTCCCAATCTGCGTGATGCCATGGTACATAGCTATCTCTCACCCACCAAGCCTGGTAAGGTTTTTGGTACAAAGGGACCCAAATGGGGCTGCAAACCGTGTGGTGACTGTATCAGTTGTCCCAATGTCGAGCGGTCAAACAATTTTGTGGACTCTAGTGGCACCAATAATTTCAAAATCTGTTGGCCCATATCTTGTAATACCAAAGGGGTCATTTATTACGCAACTTGTCCGTGTCCCAAGATATACATAGGCATGACCACCCGTGAGTTGCGTTTGCGAGTTAGAGAGCATGTCAGGGATATCGAAAATGTGAAAAACGCAGATGACGTTGAACAACTTAAAACAATCCCCAGACACTTCCGCCTCCACCATGCTTGTAACTCTAGAATGTTGAAGGTGAGGGGCATTGACCATATTAATCTTGATATGCGTGGAGGTGATCTTAAAAAACGTTTACTACAGAGGGAGTGCAAGTGGATTTGGAGGCTCCAAACCTTGCACCCCAAGGGTCTCAATGAGACCACGGGGTTCTCATCATTTCTCTGATTGCCAGTAATTTTAGTGGTGTTGAATTCTTTTATTAGTGTGATTTCATATATATATACATTTCTTGTGTTTTTGTGATTTTAACATTTTTTATTTGTATTCTACATAATTAGATCTTTAATTTGAGAGTTTTCTCATTATATCCGGATTTCCTGCTTGTCCACTTTTCTTGGGGTGCTTTACCTTGAATCATCATTCGCCTTGCCTTTTATTGTGTCCATCGATTACGTTATTGTAACCATTTTAATTTTGGATGCTTTTCAACATAATAAATATTGATATATTGTGTTTTACTATATTTTATTTTCACACACATTGTTGTTATGATCATATACTCATTTGCACAAACACTTCACTTTATCTCACTTCATTCATTTTATCTAATTAATACTTCATATTTATTTATTTATTTATTATTTTTCACCATAATTCTACACATTCACATATATATTTCTTTATTTTCATCATCACATTTACATGGCCCCATATGTTGGTTTCTTTCATGTCGATAGAGCTGTCTGTCACTCTTATACCGATTCTTCACTCACACTTTTCTTTTTCATTACATCAAATACTTTTTCTGTTTTCCACATGTCATTATGGCATGCATATTCATACAGATTCTTGTTGCGGGATTTTGATGTGCTCCACGTAACTTATTTTTATGCTATGCACATACACATCTTTGTTCACAATTGTTCACAAATTCATGTTACCATATTAAGTATGTGTTTTGCAAGGTTCCATTGATGATTCCGGCTAAATTAATAAATACTATTTCATGTTTTACATACCAGCCAATATATCCCTTTGCTGTATCCTGGGTTACCCCCTCCTCGCTGTGTCGCTCCTTTGATTGGTGGACGAGTGACGGGCCTCCGTTCCGTCGCTGGTGACGTGTCGGATCTCGGACTCACGTGACCGTGTCTGCTGACGCGGTGACGCGTTTCCGGTTCCGGCCCCTCATGAGCGCCGTTTCCGGTGGAGCGGCCATCTTGCTTCACCTCGAGGCAGCGACCTGTAATTATACAGTGAGATATGTACACCTTTCATTTTTCGGGATCCCTTATTTCGGATACTTTATTACTATTGGCTGGTTCCCCCTATTTAAAGTGGCATGTGCATTGTCCAGCACTACCCCCAGACGAAGGCATTAGCGCCGAAACGCGCGTTGGGGTGGACATCTTGCTGTGCATCTAAGTCCTGGACTTACCATGGGTATGTTTAACTATCGCAACTTGTCCTTATACTGTTTCATTTATTAGCAATGTTTATTTTCTGCCATCTTCATATATACCTGTTAACTTCATTATTTCATATGGCATATGTCCATTTTATGTTGCTTTAAATTGTGTTGGGCAGGATTTAACTTGTTAATGCTTACAGTGATAGTGTGTACAACCAGGCATTTTTTCATGCATTCATACTTATACTATTTATTTACTTCATGAGTTGCATGGCTTTATGTCCTTTTAACCTGTCGGTTTATGGATTCGTTTTTTATCTTAGCATCTTCTTTTTTAGGTTATATATTTATGCGTTGGATGCTTGTGTGGGTACACGCCCCAGGATCTAGCTCACATCTGACTTTTTTGCTTGCTGACAGCCGCAGTTTACCTCTTTTGGGCTGTTCAGATCCATGCTGTGCTTTTCGGTTATCTTAATATTATCTAGTTGAGGCTGCACAGTAAGAGGGTCATTTCTTAAATTATAAAGTGATTCATAATATTCTGCCAAAGTGTTAGCTATCCCCTTGGGATCCATTATACGGTTTTTCCCTGCATTATACATAAAGGGGATTCGAGATTTTACATCCCTTGTTTTGTTGCCTAGCCAATAATGCCCCAGCTTTATTACCACTCCAATAGAATGTCATTTTTAATTTTCGTAAGGCCAAGTCATATTTATAAATATTCAGCTCATGTAATTGATGAGTAAGCTCTGAAATTTCGGTTGCCTGTTCTACTGAGTAAGAATTTTTATTTAATCTATGTAAAGTGCTTAGCCTAAGAAGTAGCTGACTTTCAGTATTTTTTGTCGATTTTTTAATATGTGAGGCTATTTTGATAAAGTGGCCTCTAATAGTTGCCTTATGGGCACACCACACAGTAGTATCTTTGACTTGACCATTATTATTATAAAGGAAGTATTCTTCTAACTGAGATCTAGATTGAAAGGCATATTTAGGATGACTGAGGACAAAATTATTTAGTCTCCATACAGAGTCCTGCGGCCGAGTAAACTGCTCTTGTATAGACAGTGATATTGGGGCATGGTCGGACCAATCTAAACATCCTATCGAGACAGAGTGGATATGGTCTAAAAGATCCCTATTTATAAGAAAAAAGTCAATCCTCGTGTATATTTTATGAGGATTCGAAAAAAAAGGTGTAGTCACGGTCACTATAGTGATGCACTCTCCAAATGTCAAAAAGGCCATGTTTGTGTAATAAAGAAAAAGCCGACGTAGGTTTCTTACATTTTACAGTAGATGTTGAATCCATAGTAGGCCATAATGTCAAATTAAAGTCACCCACTAGTATCATTGAGCCCTTTTTGTATTGATTTGCTAATTTAATCATCTTTCGCAGAAACCTTTCTTGTTTACAATTAGGGGCATATACCGATAGGATAGTGTACTGAATATTGTTCAGAAGACAATTTAACAAAACGTAACGACCATTTTCATCCACAATTTCATTTTGCAAATAAATTGCAACAGAGTCCCTTATTGCTATAGAGACCCCATATTTCTTGCCTACCGCTGGTGCTGAAAATATATGTGGAAATTTTTTATGTTTAAGTCTGCAGGCGTCTTCTTTATTAAGGTGTGTTTCTTGAATACATAACACATCCGCTTGAGAAAGTGAGGCCTCAGACCATAATTTTGAACGTTGAAATGGGGAATTTAACCCCTTAACATTATGTGAAACAATTTTGAAAACCATTCCTAGCAAAGAAGGGTTGTTTACCCCTTGTTAAGCACCTAGCTCTTAAAGAAGGAGAAATCTCCACAGCAGACCCAGTTCTAATTTCGTATACAATGTTTACACATTTCCAAGAAATAAGATAGAATATTATCCATGAACAGAAGGACCACATACCACAACATAACAGAGAAAAAAAAAATAACAAAATAAGAGAAAAAATAAATAAATAATAAACGGGGTTCTTGGCGTTCCCACACCAAGAGTCCCTACATATAGGGTTACGTTCTAAAGCGGGGTCCAAGTATAACATACCTGGAAAGAAAAAATATATAATATGGCATTCATGGCTTTTAGCTTCGTGCCTTTATACAGATTTATACAGATCTAAAATAGATGAGCTGAAACACCCTTTTCCGTACAGACATCTACAAATATGATTCAGAATGATTCAGAATAAGCAACATTGGTTCAAGGAGTCATCTTGACATTACGATCTACAGTGTCCCACTCCTTAGGTAAAGTAAGAAGAGCCGACCCAGTTCTTTTAGGAGAAGATCCGGGGCTGCTCATTAACCCCTATTCTTGACATAGACGCTCAGCATCCCTTGGAGATGTAGCCACAATTTTTGTTCCGTTTTTTGAAATGACAAGTTTAACCGGAAATCCCCATTTGTACGATATACCTTGATCTAGTAGAATCTTAGTACTGTGAACAAATGCTCTCCTCTTAGCCAAGGTAGCTGCAGATAGATCCGCAAATATAGAAATCAGATGGAATTTTGCAGGCAGGGTAGGTTCAGAGCGTGATGCTTCCACCAACTTTTCTTTAATATGGAAAAAGTGAATACGTACTATGACATCCCTCGGAACTGTGGCAGGCAAGCTTTTAGGCTTTGGTAAGCGATGAGCTCTATCAATGGTTAAATCAGTGGGAGAGGCAAGCGGTAGTAAATTTTTAAAGAAATCCACCATAAATTCTACCAACTGATCTGCCTTAATTTGCTCAGAAATACCTCTGAACCTCAGGTTGTTCCCCCTGGAACGATCCTCGATATCAGCAAGTTTTGCTTTAACAAATTCAAGTTCCTTTTCCATAGCAGTAGATGCATCCACAAGATCATTATGGGCTGTAGTAAGCTCAGACATTTTATACTCTATATGGGAAGTCCGTTCTCCTATTGAAGTGACCTCAGTTTGAAGTTTCCCCATAGCTTTAAATAGATCAGTGTGCAGTGATTTATGCAGATCTGCCAATAAATTTTCCATAGTGGCTACAGTGACAAGATCATCTGAACCAGGGTCTGTATTATACTGTATTGGGGAGGAAGGAGAGCTTGAACTATCATCCCCCATAGTTATAGGCAAAGCAGAGACAGAGGATACCTGAGCACATGAGCGACCATGTGCGACAGCAGTAGCAGCAGCAGTCCCACACTTCGTCTCAGCCAACAATCCTGGACGTGCAGGGGGGCCCAAAGTCGGACTCCGAGCCGGGTCCAATAAGGCTTCAGGTAAGAGGGGATCCCCCTCTGCTTGTACAGTCCTCCGGTACCTTTGAAAAGGTGATTTATCTTCCTGTCCTCGGGTCTTAGTGTCATCTTGGAGTGAATCTGAAGCTGGAAAGAAGCTTGTGAGCTTCAGAGGGCTCTTTCTTTTCAGACCTCTCACCATGCTGTCTCTCTCCCCCTCTGGTTGTCTGATAGCAGGAAAAGGACTAAAGCAATGCAGAGATCTGCAAGATCTGTAAGGCTAACGAGCCGGGGGGTGCTGCTTAGTATGCCGTTCAGCAGGAGCTCAGACCTCACATGTCGACCTCATGCACTGAGAGCCACACCCCCTGCAATGTTATTTTTCAATGATTTTCCTAAATAGTCGATGCAAATGACAGTCAGTATAATCTTCAAGCCATCAACCGTTGGAGTATAATGCAAATTTTATTGAACAAATCTCCTAATGATAAGTTTTTTTTCTAGAAGTAAAAAACTCAAAATGCACTGTTTCAAATTATTATGCACAACAGAGATCAAAACATTTTAAAAGTTGTAAAGAGAACTAAAATGGTCATTTTTGAATTTGCAGCATCAGGAGGTCCTATTTACAGAAATCAAAAGCTCTTTCAATCAAAAAATACTTAACAGGCCAAGTTACATGTTTACATAGGACCCCTTCTTTGAGATCACCTTCACAATTCTTGCATCCATTGAATTTGTGAGTATTTGGGCAGTTTCTGCTTGTACATCTTTGCAGGATGTCAGAATAGCCTCCCAGAGCTTCTGTTTTGATGTGAACTGCCTCCCACCCTCCTAGATATTTTGGTTGGGGATGCTCCAAAGGTTCTCAATAGGGTTGAGGTCAGGGGAACATGGGGGCCACACCATGAGTTTCTCTCCTTTTATGCCCATAGCAGCCAATGACACAGAGGTATTCTTTGCAGCATGAGATGGTCCATTGTCATGCATGAAGATAATTTTGCTACGGAAGGCACGGTTCTTTTTGTACCACGGAAGAAAGTGGTCAGTCATAAACTCTACGTACTTTGCAGAGGTCATTTTCACACTGTCAGGGACCCTAAAGGGGCCTACTGGCACTCTCCCCATTATTCCAGCCCAAAACATGACTCCGCCCCCTCCTTGCTGATGTCGCAGCCTTTTTGGGACATGGTGGCCATTCACCAACCATCCAAAATAGTCTTCATGTATTTCTGAGCCCACTGCAAGCGTTTCTGCTTGTGAGCAATGTTTAGGGGTGTCCGAATAATAGCTTTATGCACACTTGCAAACCTCTGGAGGATCCTACACCTTGAGGTTTGCGGGACTCCAGAGGCACCAGCGGCTTCAAATACCTGTTTGCTGCTTTGCAATAGCATTTTAGCAGCTGCTCTCCTAATCCTATTAATTTGTATGGCAGAAACCTTCCTCATTATGCCTTTATCTGAACGAATCCGTCTGTGCTCTGAATCAGCCACAAATGTTTTCACATACGATGATCATGCTTACGTTTTCTTGAAATATCCAATGTTTTCATACCTTGTCCAAGGTATTGTAATATTTCACGCTTTTCGGCAGCAGAGAGATCCTTTTTCTTTTCCATATTGCTTGAAACCTGTGGCCTGCTTAATAATGTGGAACGTCCTTCTTAAGTAGGTTTCCTTTGATTGGGCACACCTGGCAAACTAATTATCACAGGTGTCTGAGATTGATTGCAATGATCCAAAGAGCCCTAAGAAACAATACCATCCATGAGTTTAATTGAAAAACTAATAATTAAATGTTTATGACACTTAAATCCAATGTGCATAATAATTTGGAACACGGTGTAGTGCCCCACATCCCCACTCTAGATAGTGCCCCCACTCTAGATAATGCCACTCAGTCTTTGTAGAAATAAAAATAATAATTACATACCCTGATCCCGTTCCCGCATGGTCTAGTGGCAATGCAGATCTGCTCTCTTCTGAGCAGGTCTGCTGGAGCTGAACAAGCGGCGCATCGTTCAAAGGCGCTGATTGGCAGGGCAGAATCGACGCTACCGTCGTTGAAAGGCGCTGATTGATAGGTTATTTTGCCCCGCCAATCCGCATTATTGTAAGGCACATTATTCTAATGCGCTGAAAGGTCGGACACGGAACCTGCCCGGCTATCCAGCGCTAATGCATGTATTTGTACCTGCGTGCTATAGACGCAGGTACAATTACTGCAAGAGGGGGTCATTGTCGCTTATCACTGAGGCCCCCTCCGGTGCTAGCGACGCCCCCGGGCATGAGAGGGCCTATGTTGCCCGACTTATACTTGTCAGAGGCTCGGCGGCACGGGCCCCGTAGTAGAGTCGCTGCCGCTGTAGCAGCCGTAACGGCTGCTGGCGGTGCCACCATGCATATGGGGGGGCATGTCGGCTGATGGCACGGGCCCCCTCAAGCCGCGGGCCCCCCAGCAGTCGCTACGGCTACCATTGTAGTTATGCCACTGATGAACAGTGTTGTCAGGGTCTTCCCCAGAGCGAAGTCCCGGGCAGAGTGCTAGTATAGGCTCTGCTCCGGGACTCTGGAATCCCCTGTCATCGCTGTCCACATATGGACAGCAATGTCTCGGGCTTCCCCAGATCTGGACAGTGATGTCAGGAGCACAGCTGGAGTCCCAGTAGGAGTGCTACTAGTGCTCTGCCTGGGACTCCAGCTCTGGGATCGCCCCTGACATCTCGGTCCATATATGAACAGTGGTGTCAAGAGCAGAGCTGGAATCCCAGGTAGAGTGCTAGAAGCGGCTCTGCTCCAGGACTCCAGCTCTGGGCAAGCCCCTGAAATCACTGTCCATATATGGACACAGATGTCAGTGACTTCCCCAGAGTTCCGGAGCAGCGCCTATACTAGTGCTCTGCTCTGGGACAACGGCTCTGTGAATGCCCCTGACCTCACATTCCGGTCCAGGAGGATCCCCTGACATCACTGTGTATGGACAGTGACATCAGGGGCTCATCCAGCAGAGGAATCCCTGGCCAAAGCGTCGGCAACACTCTGGCTGGGGATTCCACTCCTAGAGGGAGCCCCAATGGAGCTATCTACTGGGGGGGGGGAGGTGGCACTATCTACAAGCAGTGTGTGTGGCAGAATCTACAGAGGGCACTGTGGCATTAGCTACGGGTGGGTGGCAGTATATCTACAGAGGGCACTGTGGCAGTATCTACAGAGGGCACTGTGGCAGTATCTACAGAGGGCTCTGTGGCACTATCTAAAAAGGGACTGCCCAATCTTGACATTTGTGTGTCTGCCAAACGCTGCCAACTGAGCCGCTGGACTGCGTTTAGCAACACTTAAACTGGATTGTTGAAATAAGCACGTGGAGAAATCTCGCAAATTTCCATTAAGTCTAAACCTAGCGCTATTATTTTAGTAATGTATTGTAATAGTAATTTTGTATTGTTATAGTAGTTCAAATAACTAATTGATTAACAATTTTGTAATGTATCAAATTTGAACGTAATGCGGCCCGTTAACTTCACATTTTTTCTATTTCTGGCCCACTTACCCAGCCGTGTTTGAGACCCCTGCTCTAGGCTTAGTATCAAAGTTTTTATGTTAAAGGGAAAGTGTCATGATTTTTTTAAATTATATGGCTTTTAATATAATTTAAATAAAAATGTTATTTATTTTTGTCACTTTCTACTTTTTAATGTATTAAAAGTTTTACTTCTCTATGGGGCTGCCATTTTTTTTTATCTCTGTATGTGTCGATTAACGACACATACAGAGATGGAATACGGCAGCACAATGCATAGGATCCCATGAACGGCAGCCGTTCATTGCTTCTGCTATCTGGCTCTGTACTGCGCAGATGCAGGTCAGAGTCACACAGCAGAGAAGCCGGTTTGTAGATAGATGGGCGCCATTATGAAGACCATCTGCACTGCAGGTAAGGTGTGTGTCTCTGTCTGTCCCTCTCTCTCTCACAGGCCCCCGCCCCCCCGTCGCTAGATGTACTGTCTGTGTGGACAGTGTGCGGAGCTAAACTTGTCTGACGTAGTAGAGCGAAGTGTGTGTGTCTGTATGTAGCTGTACTGAGTGTGTGTGTCTGTATGTAGCAGTGCTGATTGTGTGTATGTATGTATGTAGCAGTGCTGAGTGTGTGCATCTGTGTAGCAGAGCTGAGTGTGTCTGTGTAGCAGTGCTGATTGTGTGTAGCAGTGCTGAGAGTGTGTCTGTATGTAGCAGTGCTGAGTGTGTGTCTGTGTAGCAGTGTTGTGTGTGTGTATGTATTTATGTAGCAGTGCTGAGTGTATGTCTGTGTAGTAGAGCTGAGTGTGTGTGAGTCTGTAGCAGTGCTGAATGTTTGTGTAGCAGTGCTGAGAGTGTGTCTGTATGTAGCAGTGCTGAGTGTGTGTCTGTGTAGCAGAGCTGATTGTTTGTTTGTTTGTATGTATGTATGTAGCAGTGCTGAGTGTGTGTGTATGTAGCAGAGCGGAGTATGCACGGGCGCCGCTGATACTTTATAGCTGCGAATTAGCGGCGAACTCACACACACACACACACACCAAGCATGAAAAATCAAATGTAATCAAGCATTTTTTTATGCGGTTTTTGGCACGTAAAATGCGCAAAAAAAACTGGCAAATACACGCCGTGTGAACCGGTCAACTGAAAAGTCATTCACTTCACTTTCATCGTTCTAAGGGTATGTTCACACGCAGTAAACGTCTCGAAAAACGACTGAAAAATCGGAAACAGAACGCCTACAGACATCTGCCCATTGGTTTCAATGGGAAATACGGCATTCTGATCCGACGGGGGGGGGGGGGGGTTTACGTGGCCGTTTTCCAAAAACTGCACGTAAAAAGTCGCCCGCCAAAAATAAGTTTTTGGAGACGTTTTTCATTGACTCTATAGATAAACAGCTCCAAAAACGGCCGTAAAAAAGTGCCGCCAAAAATGCGAGTTTGATTAAAAAATGGCTGAAAATCAGGAGCTATTTTCCCTTTGTTTAGTAAGCGTGTGAACACACCCTTAGCCTTTTGGTGTGTCCTATAGCTTCTGCCATTTGCAGAATCACACCCAAAATGACAGCCGGACACTGCTTAGCAATTTGAAGACACCTTTTCCTGGCTTGTAGGAGGGGGGGGGGGTGAGGTTCCCTCCCACATTTACGACAGCTGTGAGTCCGGTTGCTTTGCCTTATTCACCTTGCTGTAAGTCTGGGAAGTGCTCCCTCTGGTGGCCAAAATAGGAAAACATGTCAAATTATTATTTAATTTTTAATACTTTCAACCATGTGGAAGAAAGAAAAAATACAGCAAAATACGTAAAAAATATAATAGAAATAAATAACTTACTTAAAAAAAAGGTTTTATTCCCGACACATTCCCTTTAAACATTTTTCTTTAGACTTTTCTTTTAGATTTTTGCATTTTTCATTATCTGTATTTAAAAATAATTAAAATATCTTGCACTTTTCCCTCTGCTAACATAGGATCCAGCATTCATATTAGACTGATCCTTCCTGTTCTGTAGAGATCACTTCTCAGCAGTCATCTCATTATTATCACATGCAGAATTAGGCCTCGTTTACACGAACGTATTATACGCGCGTGCGACGCGCGTGCTTTGCACGCATGTCGTACGCACCTATATTAGTCAATGGGGCTGTTTAGACGATGCGTGAATTGCGCTCATTGCGTGTGCGCAGAAAAAAACTCACGACATGTTCTATAATCGTGCGTTTTTCGCGCACTCACGCACCCATTGAAGTCAATGGGTGCGTGAAAACCACGCATGCCGCACGGAAGCACTTCCGTGCGAACTGCGTGATTCGCGCAAGAGCTGTCAAACTCCTGAATGTAAACAGAAAAGCACCACGTGCTTTTCTGTTTACAAACATCCAAACGGAGTGTCAAATTCGAGATGAGCGCCCCGAACTTCACCGGGTTCGGCCAAACTCGTTTTGACCGAAACCGGTAAAAAATGTTCGGGTACGCCACGTCAGGAGACAGTCACTGTCCACGGTGCTGAAAGCGTTAAACTGGTTCAGCACCATGGACAGTGACTTCCGCTCCGAAAATCCATGAACCTGTAAAAAAAAAAAGACGTTCTGACTTACCGATAACTCCGGTCCGACCTCCCGGGATGCCAGTTAAGTCCAAGTGACAGCTGCAGCCAATCACAGGCCAAGCACAGGCTGCAGCCAATCACAGGCTGCAGCGGGCTCATGGACTGCGGCGTCATCCTGGGAGGTGGGGCCGGATGACGAGAGAGGGACGCGTCACCAAGGCAACGGCCGGGAGACCGGACTGGAGGAAGCAGGCAGTTCATGGTAAGTTTGAACATCTTTTTTTATTCACAGGTTGGTGTATATTGTGATCGGCATTCACTGTCGAGGGTGCTGAAAGAGTTACTGCCGATCGGTTAGCTCTTTCAGCACCTTGGACAGTGACGGGCCTCGACTACCTCATCTCTATGATGGCGGCTGCGTGAAAATCACGCAGCCGCGCATCATGACACACGGAGCTGTCAAATGCCTTTTGCGCGTTTAAAACGCAACAAGGCTGCGTTTACGCAGTGCATACGCCATGCATACGCGCGCAAAACGCAGCGTTTTTTGCGCGCGCAAAACGCATACGCTCGTGTAAATGAGGCCTTACACTGACGAGTAACACCCATATATAGATAGCACAAGATCCACCATTGACAATAGGTGATGGACACAGCTCCCCTCCTCCCCCTCTCTGCACAATGACCTCTGCAGAGAATTTTTTTTTTTTTTAAAAACTACAATAAAAAAATAAAATAGATTAAAAAAAATTAAAGAATACGTTTCACTGTCTGATTTTAATTAACAAATTTAAAAAATAGTTATTTGGCTGTGTTTTTTTGCATCCATCATGTAGTTTAAATAACGTGTTCACAGTTCGGGTCGTTACGATCGTGGCGCTATATGTGTGTCTTTTTTTTATACATGTACAAATTAAACCGCCTTATGGTAAAAATTGTTACTGTGAACTTTTACGTTTTTTTAAAATAAACTTTAATTCTATTTAATATATTTTTTTTAGTCTCACTAGGGAACTTCACGATGCAATCTGCTGATGCACAACTAAATAGGATTATAGTCATGACAGGCCCGTCGGCCTTTGTTAGGCCATCGGCTGCCATGGCATCCCATCCGCGGCCGGTTTACGTATTTGCAGGTCGTTGATGGCTGACAGAGGGAGCTCCCTCCTTATGTCACACCACTTAAATGCTGTGGTCGCTATTGAGCGTTACAGCTCCCTCGGTGATCACACGAGCACAGCTTCTTCATTGGGCGCTTGTCTTCCAGCCCTGACACTGTAAGGCTGATGGTTTTATACTGACAACTCATGGCCTATAAAAGGTCCCATGTGGTAATGCCTGTTATACATTCGGTATATCTTAACCCCTTCCCTCTGCAATTATTTTTTAGGTTTTTAATTTTTGTTTTTTCCTCCCCACCTTCCAAATTACATAACTTTTTTATTATTATGTCGAATATAGCCAGCAGAATAGAGGACCGGGTCTGCTGCCAGATTTGTGGGAAGTACCTAAATGCAGAGTCAGCTGCGGGTACCTGAGATGTAGCTGGAGCGGGAAGAGGGATTCATGGATGTTGGCGGTAGACAATGTAGGATGGTGTGGAAGTAGTGGACTCACTTGTGTGGTTGTTATGTGAGAACTTGGCCCATGGAAGAAGCTGTACCCAGTCATCCTACTGCATGGAGATGAAATAACGAAGATAATTCTCCATGATCTGGTTAATCCTCTCGAATTGACCATTGGACTGGGGATGGTAGGCTGAGGAAAAGTCCACTTTCACATCCAGGAGCCTACAGGGGGCTCTCCAGAATTTCGAGTGGAACTGTACCCTCTGATCAGACACGATATAAAGGGGCAAGCAGAAGATGTGCTGAATAAAGAGATTTGCCAGTCGAGGAGCAGAAGGTAGGCTTGTCAGTGGAATAAAATGTGCCATCTTCGAGAACCGATCCACCACCACTGAGACCATATTGCATCCTGCTGAGGGAGGAAGATCTGTGACAAAGTCCATTGCGATATGCTGCAAGGGGCCGTTGGGCACAGGCAGATGTTGGAGCAGACCGGCAGGCTTGGAATGAGCAACCTTGTTAGACGCACAGACAGTGCAGGAAGAGACAAAGTCCACAATATCTTTGGGCAGTGTGGGTCACCAGAAATGACGAGCAATCAGATCTTGAGTCTTATGAACACCCACGTGCCCAGCAAGTTTGTAGCTGTGTCTACAGCGAAGAATTCTCCTCATGTCTGCCAACCGAACAAAAGCCCTCCCCGGAGGTATGTCTAACTTGCAGGGGATTAGCAGTAATAATGCAGGATGGGTCTGTGATACATTGAGGGGTCTCCACAGTGTCTTTTTTTTGTTTCAAACGACCAGGACAGGGCATCAGCCCCCACATTTTTGTTGGTGGGATGGTAGTGGAGCACAAATTGGAAATGGGTGAAGAACAGCTACCACTTGGCTTGACGGTTTTTAGCCGTTGAGCCAACTGGAGATAAGTGAGGTTCTTGTGGTCAGTCTATATCAGGATGGGGTGAGCTGCGCCCTCTAGCAGAGGTCTTCACTCTTCCAGAGTGTAGCGTCTACGGCCGCGGTTCCGTCGGGTTCACTCACTCCCAACGCCCTCAGCCATGGATCTGTGAGTGCTGGTCCCCATCTCCTTCCTAGGAGATGTCAGCGCTCACTTCCAGTCCGCTGTGTCCCGTACGGTGTGTGCGCATGCTCGTGCCCACTTTTAAACGGCCAGCGAGCGCGCATAAAAATTATCATGATCATCAACCCACATGATTTCCTGGTCTATAAGAAGGCCCCAGCCCTTCTGATCCTTGCCTGAGTTTTGTTAGTATATCCCAAGTCTGTCTTGCAAATGGTCCCTTAGTGGTTCCCGTTCCAGTTGTTACCTGTTACCTGTTCCTGTATCTCGTGCTGTGTTCTTGTTCCTGTGCCTACTATTGTTGGAGTCGTGTCCTACTGCACCTGCTGTCATGTGCCATGTCCAGTGTCTTCTGCCACGTCCAGTGTCTTCTGCCACATCTTGTACTGCCTGCCACGTCTGGCGCAACCTGCTCCACCGACCTCCATCCGTGCTGAAGCCACAGCCACTGTCTGGACTAGTTCAGGTACCCGAGTGTTACGAACTGCTATAGACTTTTGTATAGACTGAGACCTGGTCCGCTGTCCAGAAGATACAGTCAGAGATCCATGACCTTCGAACATGCCAGGATTAACTCCTTGAGGCTGTAAATTCTATCATGGTCCGTCTGGATCAACTCACTGTTCCACCTCCGGTTCTTCCTCCAGAGGCTGTTGCTGTACCACTGCCCGTTGCTCCTCCTGTACGTTCCGGATCCACAGTTTCTCTGCCTCTTCCTCATTGTTATGACGGTGATCCAGAGCATGTCGAGGATTTATTAACCAATGCACGGTTCATTTTAGGCTACAGGCTCATCTCTTCCCCTCCGAGGAGGCCAAAGTAGCATTTATCATCTCCCTTCTTGTTGGCAAGGTCCTTGCATGGGCGAACCCAATCTTGGAACAACAAGGACCTGTATCCTCGGACCTAGCCTTGTTCCTGCAGTCCTTTCGTGCTGTGTTCGAGGAGCCGGGTCGAACATCCTCTGCCGCGGCCACTCTGTTGACCCTCACGCAAGAGGGTTCCACAGTAGGGGAGTATGCTATCTCCTTCCGTACCCTGGCAGCCGAGCTGGCATGGAACAATGAGGCACTGGTGGCGACCTTCTGGCAGGGACTGTCCTCTCTCATCAAGGACGAACTGGCGGCCCGCGACCTTCCTTCTACCTCGGATGCCCTCATCCTGTTAGCCACTCGGGTTGACATGAGAATACGGGAGCGCACTCAAGAGTTTGGGCAGGAGAGCCGGGTCCACAGACCAGCACCCTCGGTCCAGAGACCACTATTGCCTTCCCCTAGTTCACTACCTGAAGAACCCATGCAGGTAGACAGAGTCCGGTTGTCTGAACAAGAGAAGCAGCGAAAACGCTCCTCTGGAGTATGTATGTATTGTGGCCTTAAGGGTCATTTTGTGCGCCAATGCCCACAGAAACCGGGAAACTCCAGTACCTAGGGTTGATTGGAGAGGCAACTCTAGGTGGGACATCTCCAAATGTTAAAACATCATCCAAATTATCTATTCCTGAGGCCATCATCTCCGTAGAGACGTCACATCGCTCCTCCGCCTATCTTGACTCTGGAGCAGCTGCTAATTTCATCCAGCAGGATCTAGTGGATCGTTTACATCTACCCACAGTTCTTCTGGAGAGACTCCTGGTTGTTGCCTCTGTGAATGGTCTACCATTGCCCGATCCGATTGTGTTCATCACAGAGCCGTTAACACTATGCGTCGGAGCTCTTCATTCGGAGCAGATCGCCTTCCTTATACTCCCTAAGGCTATCAATCCTATCCTGCTGGGTCTGCCATGGCTTTGCCTACACGCCTAGGGTTCTTGACTGGGGTTCCGGAGAGATTCTTCAATGGGGTTTCAGATGACCTAGCCATTAGCTGTCACAAGTTCGTCCTGTTATGCTCCCTCTGCCTCAGTCACTCTCCAATCTACCATCTCAGTATGCCAGTTTTGCGGATGTCTAATGCAAGCGAGAAGCTGAGACGTTGCCTCCACATCGGAATTATGACTGCTCCATTGAACTGGTTCCAAATGCTTCTCTTCCCCGTGGATGGGTATATCCTCTCTCTTTGCCAGAGACTTTATCCATGTCAGCCTATATCAAGGAGAATTTGGAGAGGGGTTTTATACGAAAATCTTCCTCCCCGTCTGGGGCCAGCTTCTTCTTCGTTAAGAAGAGAGACGGATCTCTTTGACCCTGCATTGACTACCGTGGTCTCAACCAGATCACGGTCCAGAATAAATACCCGTTGCCACTTACACTACCGTTAAAACGTTTGGGGTCACCCAGACAATTTTGTGTTTTCCATGAAAACTCACACATATTTAACAAATGAGTTGCAAAATGACTAGAAAATATAGTCAAAACATTGACAAGGTTAGAAATAACGATTTTTATTTGAAATAATAATTTTCTCCTTCAAACTTTGCTTTTGTCAAAGAATGCTCCATTTGCAGCAATTACAGCATTGCAGACCTTTGCCATTCTAGCTGTTAATTTGCGGAGGTAATCGGGAGAAATTTCACCCCATGCTGCCAGAAGCCCCTCCCACAAGTTGGATTGGCTTGATGGGCACTTCTTGCGTACCATACGGTCAAGCTGCTCCCACAACAGCTCTATGGGGTTGAGATCTGGTGACTGCGCTGGCAACTCCAATACAGATAGCATACCAGCTGCCTACTTCTTCCCTAAATAGTTCTTGCATAATTTGGAGGTGTGCTTTGGGTCATTGTCCTGTTGTAGGATGAAATTGGCTCTAATCAAGCGCTGTCCACAGGGTATGGCATGGCATTGCAAAATGGAGTGATAGCCTTCCTTATCCAAAATCCCGTTTACCTTGTACAAATCTCCCACTTTACCAGCACCAAAGCAACCCCAGACCATCACATTACCTCCACCATGCTTGACAGATGGCGTCAGTCACTCTTCCAGCATCTTTTCAGTTGTTCTGCGTCTCACAAATGTTCTTCTGTGTGATCAAAACACCTCAAACTTCGATTCGTCTGTCCATAACCCTTTTTTCCAATCTTCCTCTGTCCAATGTCTGTGTGCTTTTGCCCATATTAATCTTTTCCTTTTATTAGCCAGTCTCAGATATGGCTTTTTCTTTGCCACTCTGCCCTGAAGGCCAGCATCCCGGAGTCGCCTCTTCACTGTAGACGTTGACACTGGCGTTTTGCGGGTATTATTTAATGAAGCTGCCAGTTGAGGACCTGTGAGGAGTCTATTTCTCAAACTAGAGACTCTAATGTACTTGTCTTGTTGCTCAGTTGTGCAGCGGGGCCTCCCACTTCTCTTTCTACTTTGGTTAGAGCCTGTTTGTGCTGTCCTCTGAAGGGAGTTGTACACACCGTTGTAGGAAATCTTCAGTTTCTTGGCAATTTCTCAAATGGAATAGCCTTAATTTCTAAGAACAAGAATAGACTGTCGAGTTTCACATAAAAGCTCTCTTTTTCTAGCCATTTGGAGAGTTTAACCCCTTAAGGACGCAGCCTAGTTTGGGCCTTAAGGTTTAGAGCTTATTTTTCAAATCTGACATATTTCACTTTATGTGGTAATAACGTCGGAATGCTTAAACCTATCCAAGTGATTCTGGGATTGTTTTCTCGTGACACATTGGGCTTCATGGTAGTGGTAAAATTTGTCGATATATTCAGTGTTTATTTGTGAAAAATTGCAAAATTTAGAGAAAATTTAGAAAAAAATAGCATTTTTCTGAATTTAAATGCATCTGCTTGTAAAACAGATTATACCACCAAAAATAGTTACTAGTTCACATTTCCCATATGTCTACTTTAGATTGGCATCATTTTTTGAACATTCTTTTATTTTTCTTGGACGTTTACAAGGCTTAGAACATGAACAGCAATTTCTCATATTTTTAAGAAAATTTCAAAAGCCTTTTTTTTAAGGTACCTGTTCGGTTCTGAAGTGGCTTTGAGGGGCCTATGTATTAGAAACCCCCCATTTTAAAAACTAGACCCCTTAAAGTATTCAAAACAGCATTTTGAAGTTTTTTTTAACCCTTTATGCATTTCACAGGAATTAAATCAAAGTGGATGTGAAATTTGCAAATTTCATTTTTCTTGCTGAATTTCAATTTTATTCCATTTTTTTCTGTATCACAGAAGGTTTTACCAGAGAAATACTACTAAATATGTATTGTCCAGATTCTGCGGTTCTTATAAATGTCCCACATGTGGCTCTAGTGCGCTCGTGGACTAAAACACAAGCCCTAGAAGCAAAGAAGCACCTAGTGCATTTTGAGGCCTCTTTTTTATTAGAATATATTTTAGGCAGCATGCCAGGTTTGAAGAGGTGTTGAGGTGCCAAAACAGTAGGAATCCCCCAATAGTGACCCCATTTTGGAAACTACACCCCTCAAGGAATTAATTTATGGTTGTTGTTACCATTTTGACCCTACGGTTTTTACTCAGCATGTATTTGAATTGGGCTGTGAAATTAAAAAAATGATTTTTTTCCAATAAAATGTAATTTTTCATCAACATTTCTTATTTTCACAGGGAACAAAATACGTTATTTTGTTGCCCAATTTCTCCTGAATGCAGCAATACCCCACTTCTGGCGATAAACTGCCGTTTGGGCCCATGGGAGGCCTCAGAACGGAAGGAGCGCTGTGTGTTCTTTGGATTGCAGATTTTGCTGGATTCGTTTTTGGTGCCATGTCGCATTTGCAAAACCCCAGAGGTATCAAAGCAATGGAAACCCACCAGAAGTGACCCCATTTTGGAAACTACACCCCTCAAGGAATTCATTTATGGGTGTTGTGACCATTTAGACCCCACAGTTTCTACACAGAATTTATTTGAATTTGGCTGTGAATTAAATAAAATGGAATTTTTTCCCATAAGATGTAGCTTTGGCTCAAAATGTCTTATTTTCACAAGGAATAAAATACTCCATTTTGTTGCCCAATTTCTCCTGAGTGCAGTAATACCCTATTTGTGGTGATAAACTTCCGTTTGGGCCCATGGGAGAGCCGAGAAGGAAAGGAGTGCTGTGTGTTCTTTGGAGTCCAGATTTGCTGGATTGGTTTTCGGGTGCCATGTGGTATTTGCAGAGCCCCAGAGGTATCAAAGCAATGGAAACCCACCAGAAGTGACCCCATTTTGGAAACTACACCCCCCAAGGAATTCATTTAGGAGTGTTGTGACCATTTAGACACAATAGTTTTTACACAAAATTTATTTGAATTGGGCTGTGAATTAAAAATGTTTTATTTTTTTCCAATAAGATGTAGTTTTGGCTCAAAATGTCTTATTTTCACAAGGAATAAAATACCCCATTTTGTTGCCCAATTTCCCCTGAGTGCAGCAATACCCCATTTGTGGCGATAAACTGCCGTTTGGGCCAATGGGAGAGCTCAGAAGGAAATGAGCGCTATTTGTTCTTTGGAGTTCAGATTTTGCTGGATTGGTTTTCGGGTGCCATGTCGCATTTGCAGAGCCCCAGAGGTATCAAAGCAATGGAAACCCACCAGAAGTGACCCCATTTTGGAAACTACACTCTTCAAGAAATTCATTTATGAGTGTTGTGACAATTTAGACCCCATAGTTGTTTCACAGAATTTATTTGAAATGGGCTGTGAATTGACAAAAATGTAATTTTTTCCAATGAGATGTCGTTTTGGCTAAAAATTTCTTATTTTCACAAGGAATAAAATACCCCATTTTGTTGCCCAATTTGTCCTGAGTGCGGCAATATCCCAGTTGTGGTGATAAACTCGTTTGGGCCCATGGGGAGACGCAAAAGGAAAGGACCACCATTTTGCCTACTGGGGATGTCATGGTGCTAAGTCATGTATGCATAAGCCCCTGAGGTACCAGTACAGTTGAAACCCCCAAGAAGTGACCCCGTTTTAAAAACTACACCCTTGAGGCATTCATCTAGAGGTGTAGTGAGCATTTTGACCGGAGACATACACCCCATAAACTGTAATGTGGGTTCTCCCGGGTATGGCAATACCCTACATGTGGCTGTTATCAGCTGCCTGGGCACACAGCAGGGTTCAGAGGGGAAAGACGAGGGGAATAAGATGTGCGGAGGGCATCGGGGTAAGTAAAACTGGGGTATATTAAAAATAAAGGGATGTATGATACATTTTAAAACACCCTTTCATACAGAGCCTTAGTTTTTCGGGACACATGTCACATTGATATATTGTGTCCTCCCTTATCACCCTCATATAGCAGACTTTGCACCTCTGATTTTTTCCCTTCTTGCCAGTTTGGGGAACTTTTCGGTATGATGTGCACGACCAGCTTCTTATACCACACCGCATGGCGCTGTAGGGCTTCAGGACTTGATCTGACAAGTCCACCCCTCCCATGTACCTATTGTAGTCCAGGATGCAGTCTGGTTTGGGGGTCTCTGTACTGGTACCTCGTACTGGTACATGGGTACTGGTGTGACATCTATCTTGTCCTTGTACTTGACACACAATATGTTGCTGCTAGATTGTGCCCTGGTTCCACCCCTTCTGAGTGTTTGCCCAAGCAGAGTCTTAGGGAGGCCTCTCAGATTTCTTTTAGCAGTGCCGCATGCCGCAGGACTTCTGGAAGCGAGGCACTTGAAGAGCGGGACGGTGGTATAAAAATTATCCAGGTAGAGGTGGTGCTGGGGCTGAATACTGGTGTCCTTCCCTTCATATATCCTAAATTTGTAGGTATACCCTGATGCACTCTCGCACAGCTTATACATCTTCACGCCATACCTTGCCCTCTTACTCGGCAGGTACTGGCGGAATTGAAGCCTCCGTTTAAAATGTACCAGGGACTCATCAATAGAAATACACTTCTCGGGGTGTATGCTTGGGAAAACCGGGCACTGAAACGGTCTAATAGGGGTCTCAGTTTATACAAACGGTTAAAACTGGGGTCATCTGGGGGTGGGCACGGCTCATTATCAGTATAATGTAAGAAGCGAAGTATTGCCTCATTTATTTATTTTTTTAGGTTAGAGTTCAGTTCTGAAGTTGCTTTGAGGGGCCTATATATTAGAAACCCCTATCAAACACCCCTTTTTAGAAACTAGACCCCTCAAAGTATTCACAACAGCATTTAGAAAGTTTATGAACCCTTTAGGTGTTTCACAGAAATTGAAAGCAAAGTAGAGGTGAAATGTAAATTTTTTTTTTGTCAGAAAATCCTTTTTATACCATTTTTTTTATAACACAAAAGGTTTTACCAGAGAAACGCAACTCAAAATTTATTGCCCAGATACTGTAGTTTTGAGAAATATCCCACATGTGGCCCTCGGGCGGTAATTGACTGAAGCACCGGCCTCCGAAGCAAAGGAGCACCTAGAGGATTATGAGACCTCCTTTTTATTAGGCACCATGTCCGGTTTGAAGAGGTCTTGTGGTGCCAAAACAGTGAAAACCCCCCAAAAGTGACCCCATTTTGGAAACTAGACCCCTTGAGGAATCCATTGTAGTTTTCTTGGGGTGCATGCGGCTTTTTGATCAGTTTTTATTCTATTTTTATTTGGCGCGGTGACTAAAAAAACGCAATTCTACTATTGTTTTTTTGTTCTATTTTTTTTACAGCGTTCACCGTGCGCTATAAATGACACATTCACTTCATTCTGCGGGGCGATACGATTACGGCGGTACCAGATGTTTATAGTTTTTTTTATGTCTTATGGCGTTTGCACAATAAAATACTTGTTGTAATAAATCATTTACTTTTTGTCTTACCTTATTCTAAGAGCCATAACGTTTTTATTTTTCCTTCAAAAAAGCCGTGCGAGGACTTATTTTTTGTGTAACGAACTGTAGTTTCGATCAGTACCGTTTTTCGGTACATGCGACTTTTTGAACGCTTTTTATTCAATTTTTTAGGCGGTGAAGTGACCAAAAAATAGTGACTCTGGTACGGTTTATTTTTTGGTTTTTTTACGGCGTTCACCGCGCGGGATAAATAACAAAATAATTTTGTAGTTCAGGCCATTACGGACGCGGCGATACCAATTATGTAAGTTTATTTGTTTATTTATTTATTTTAATAATAAAGACTGATAAGGGAAAAGGGAGGATTTTTACTTTTATTACTTTTAAAACTTTTATTTTCTTTTTTTTACTTTTTTTTAACTTTGTCCCACTAGGGGACTTGAGGGCAGGAGGCCCTGATCGCTATTCTAATACACTGCACTACATGCGTAGTGCAGTGTATTAGAACTGTCAGCTACTCACTGACAGCAAGCATAGTGGGTCCTGACTCTGTCAGGACCCACTAGGCTTCCGTCGATGGCATAGCCGGACGCCATTTTTTGGTGTCCGGTTGCCATAGTCAACATCGCCGGCCGCTATTGTGTAGCAGGCCGGCGATGGCGGATTAACCCCTAAGAAGCCGCGATCGCTATTGAACGCGGCTTCTGAGGGGTTAAATCTGCGGGGACCACCGCGATCGGTCCCTGCACATTGAGCTGTGATAGCCTGCTGTCGGAAACAGCAGCTATCACAGCTCATGAACGCGCCCCGCGCGAACGGCGCCGTGTTTACTCCATGACATACTATTATGTCATGGAGCGCGAACGATGCACTTACCATGACATAATAGTATGTCCTGGAGCGTTAAGGGGTTAATCGAACCCACAAATGTAATGCTCCAGATTCTCAACTAGCTCAAAGGAAGGTCAGTTTTATAGCTCCTCTAAACAGCAAAACTGTTTACAGCGGTGCTAACGTAATTGCACAAGGGTTTTCAAGTGTTTTCTAATCATCCATTAGCCTTCTAACACAGTTAGCAAACACAATGTACCATTAGAACACTGGAGTGATGGTTGCTGGAAATGGGCCTCATACACCTATGTAGATATTGCATTAAAAAACAGACGTTTGCAGCTAGAATAGTCATTTACCACATTAGCAATGTATAGAGTGCATTTATGATTCATTTAATGTTATCTTCATTGAAAAAAACTGTGCTTTTCTTTCAAAAATAAGGAAATTTCTAAGTGACCCTAAACTTTTGAACGGTACTGTATATCCGAGCTGTTTGATCTCATACGAGGAGCCAAAATTTTTTCTAAGCTAGACCTGCCGGTGGCTCATAACCTAATCCGGATTTGCCGGGGTGACGAAAGGAAGACGGCATTTAACACCTGTCACGGGCACTACGAATAGCTAGTGATGCCCTTCGGACTGTGTAACGCTCCCGCAGTCTTTCAGGAATTCGTCAATCATATCTTCCGAGATATCCTCTATATGTGTGTTGTAGTTTATCTCGATGATATTTTGATTTTCTCCCCAGATCTGATGACCCATCGGAGGCATGTCCATCAGGTTCTCCTGCGACTAAGGGAGAATCGCTTATATGCCAAGTTGGAGAAGTGCGTCTTTGAAAAGAGGACTTTGCCCTTTCTGGGCTACACCATCTCGGATCAAGGTCTTCAGATGGATCCTGAGAAACTAAAGTCTGTCCTGTAATGGTCACGTCCTCAAGGCCTGGGGGCCATACAGCGGTGTCTGGGATTCGCCAATTTCTACCGGCAGTTTATTCCAAACTTCTCATCTCTGACGGATCCCATCTATACCCTTACCAAGAAGGGTGTGAATGCCAAGGTGTGGACTCCAGAGGCAGAGTCTGCATTTATAAGAAAGCCTTCACTTCAGCCTCTATCCTCCATCATCCTGACATATTTCGGCAGTTCTCATTAGAGGCGGACGCTTCCTCTGTTGGTGCAGGTGCACTTCTGTTCCAAAGGAGCTCCAAAGGAAAGGCAGTAGTATGTGGCTATTACTCGAGAGTTTTTTCTTCTGCAGAGCGCAATTCCTCTATTTTGCTGGCAGTCGATCGCATGAAGCGAAAAGCAGATACAAAGAGAAGAGAGCCGCCTCAGTATATTCCGGGTACCAAAGTCTTGCTGTCCTTTCGGAACGTTCGTTTGAAGGTGCCTTCATACAAGTTTGCTCCCAGGTTCCTTGGTCCTTTTGAAATTCTGCAACAGATAAACCCTGTCTCTTATAAGCTGTGGCTGCCCCTACCATCAGAATCCCCAACTCCTTTCATGTGTCCCTCCTGAAACCAGTGGTCCTGAACCATCCCAGCAGTTCTTCCGATGTGTTCGAGGTGAGGGAGATTCTGGACTGCAAAAGGGTAGGAGGAAGGACTTTCTATTTGGTGGACTGGAGAGGGTTTGGTCCTGAGGAGAGCTCCTGGGAGCCGGAAGAGAACCTCAGTGCTCCTGCTCTCATTAAGAAATTCCTCTCTCGCTCTGGCCCCAAGAAAAGGGGGGGGGATACTGTAGCACCATGGCAGCGCGGGCCACGGGGTTCACTCACCTCCCGACGCCCGCAGCCATGGATCTGTGAACGCTTTTCCCCATCTTCTTCCTAGGAGACGCCAGCATTCACTTCTGCTCCGGTCTACTGTGTCCCATAGGGTGCGCGGTCACGCTCGTGCCCGCTCTTAAAGTGCCAGCGCGCAAACATGAAAATAATCAACCCACATGATTTCCTGGTCTATAAGAAGGCCCCAGCCCTTCTGATCCTTGCCTGAGCATTGTTAGTATATCCCTAGTCTGTCTTGCAAATGGTCCCTTAGTGTTTCCCGTTCCAGTTGTTAACTGTGCCCTGTTACGTGTTCCTGTATCCCGTGCTGTTTGCTTCTTTTGTTGTTCCTGTGCCTACTAGTGTTGGAGATATGTCCTACTGCACCTGCTATCGTTTGCCACGTCCAGTGTCTTCTGCCACATCTACTGCCCGCCACATCTGGCGCAACCGGCTGCACCGACCTCCATCCGTGCTGAAGCTACAGCCACTGTCTGGACTAGTTCAGGTACCCGAGTATTACAAACTGCTATAGACTTACGAACTGCTATAGACTTTTGTATAGACTGAGACCTGGTCAGCTGCCTCTCCGCTACGGCGGAGCGGCCTTTTGGTTCCACACACCCTGTGACCATGACAGAGCCAATTTGATGGCCAGTAACTCTTGATCCCCAATAGAGTAATTGCGCTATGCAGGGGAAAAAAGTCTCGAGTGATAGCCACACACCACTGCCTTTCTTTTTAAACTTCTTTGGAACAGTAGTGCACCTGTACCAACAGAGGAAGCGTCCACCTCCAATGAGATCTGCCGAGACATGTCAGGATGATGGAGGATTGAGGCTGAAGTGAAGACTTTCTTGAGGCTATTAAATGCTGATTTTGCCTCTGGAGTCCACACCTTGGCGTTCATACCTTTCTTGGTAAGAATAGTGATGGGGGCCGTCAATGATGAGAAGTTTGGGATAAACTGCCGGTAGAAGTTGGCGAATCCAAAATAAAACGCTTTATGGACCGCAGTCTCCGAGGACGTGGCCATTCCAGGACGCACTTTTCTTTCTCAGGATCCATCTTGAGACCCTGATCCGAGATGGTGTAGCCCAAGAAGGGCAGAGAATTTTTATCAAAAATGCACTTCTAAAGCTTGACATACAGACGATTCTCCCTTAAACGCAGCAGAACTTGACGGACATGCCTCCAATGTGTCGTCTGATCTGGAGAGATTATCAAAATATCATCAAGATAGACCACAACACAGAAATAGGGGAGGTCTTGGAATATATCATTGATTCCTGGAAGACTGCGGGTGCGTTACACAGTCCGATAGGCATCACCAAGTATTTGTAGTGCCCGTCTTGAGTGTTGAATGCCGTCTTTCACTCATCATCTTGATGGATTCGGATTAAATTGGAAGCCGCATGCAAGTCTAGTTTAGAGAAAATCCTGGCTCCACGTACGCGGTCAAATAGTTCGGATATTAGTGGCAACGGGTCTTTATTCTTGACTGCGATCTGGTTGAGACCACGGTAGTCAATGCAGGGTCGAAGAGATCCGTCTTAATTTTTAACGCAGAAGAAACTGGCCCCCGGCCGCGGAAGAGGATTTTCGTATGAAACCCCTCTCCAGATTCTCGTTGACCTAGACGGAGTCTCTGGCAAGGAGAGTGGATATACCCATCCACAGGGAGGCATTAGGAACCAGTTCAATCGGACAGTCGTACGCCCGATGTGGGGGAAGCATCTGAGCCTCCTTCTTGCTGAAGACGTCTGCAAACTGCAAATAATGAGTGGGTAATCCCGTTAACGACTGAGACAGAAGGCTAAACAGGATGGATCTCTAACAGGCAGCGGTGGAGACATTTGGAGCCCCATTGGAGATCCCCGAAATTCCAGTCCAGGACTGGGTCATGAAGCCGGAGCCAACGCAGGCCCAGCAAAACAAGATTCACAGCTTTAGGCAAGATGAGGAATGTAATCTGTTTGATATGAAGGGCTCCCACTTGGAGCTTCAGTGGCTTGGTCACAGACACCATAGGATCGGGCAGAGGATGTCCATTCACAGAGGCAACAGCCAAGGGTGTCTCCAAGGAAACCGTCTGCAACTGGAGCTGATCCACTAGATCCTGTTGGATAAAGTTTGCCGCGGACCTGTCTTTAATCATAGAAGACAGTCCCTGCCAGAATGTAGCCACCAAGGCCTCGTTGTTCCAGGCCATGGTATGAAACTGAATGTCGTACTCACCCATGGGGAAGTCTCCCTGGCAAAGGGTCAGCAGTGATGCAGCTGCAGTAGAGACTCTCGCAGGTTCCTCAAATACTATACGTAAAGTCTGTAAAAAAAACAAACTCTAAGTCGTGGATCTTTGGTTCCTGGTTGTCCCAAATGGGGTACGCCCATGCCAGGGCCTTGCCAGTAAGGAGAGAGATTATGAAGGCGATCCTTGCATCAGAAGGAAAGGCCTTTGCATGCACTCTGAAGTCAATCTGGCATTGGTTCAGAAACCCCCTGCAGGTCCTCGCGTCCCCGTCATAGCGAGGAGGTAGTGGCAGGGAGAATCGGGGATAGTCACTAGTACTGACAGGAGATGTAGCAAGAGGAACAGCAGGAGGAACAGGTGCCGCGAAGACTGCAGCTTGTGCATCTAGCCGATGTGCAATGGCATTCACCGCCTGGAGAAGTTGGTCATGTCGTTAGCAAACATCTCGCATGTCTGCCTGTATGACTTGTGACCAGCGGGGTCCATGGCCTGAGCTTACTGTTACGGCCCGTTGGCATGTGGACCCACTAGGCCGCACCGCCGTAGCGGGGTAGCAGCTGGCTAAACAGTGCACCAAGTCTATGCAAAGTACAAGCACAAGGGTACCTGTAATAGTCCAGACAGTAGCAGCGGCTTATGCACAGATGGAACTTTGACGGCAGGTGATGCAAAATGTGGCGGATGATACCAGGCGTGGCAGATGACGCCAGACGTGGTTTATGACAGCAGGTATAGCAGATGGCACAACACGACTCCAACACTAGAGAGGGCACAGGAACAAACACAGCACGGGATACACGTAGCAGGGCACGGGAACTCTGGGAACCGGAAACAACTAAGCAACTATTTGCAAGACTAACATGGGAATACACAACAATGCTCAGGCAAAGAGTGAAAGGGCAAAGCCCTTTTTATAGTCCAGGGTAATTAGGGCTGATTAGTGTTATTTTTCATGTGTGCTTGCTGGCCCTTTGAGGCCGGGCACGAGCGCGCGCACCCTAGGAGCGTGAGTGAGTGCTGGAAACTCCTAGGAAGGAGATGCCAGTCAGCACTCGGGAGTCTGCGGTCGAGGGGTGAGTGGGAACGACAGGTTGCGGACCTTACAGTTACATAGTACGGTTGAAAAAAGACACATGTCCATCAAGTTCAACCAAGGGATGGGAGAAGGGAAGGGATGAATCAAAAGTTCTACACATTGACATAGGAGCTGATATTTTTACGTTCTAGGAAATTATCTAAGCCTTTTTTAAAGCCATCTACTGTAGCCACTGTGACCAGCTCCTGCGGTCTGCTATTTCATAGATTCACAGTAAGTAAGGCTTGTCTCCTCTGCAGATTGAACCTTTTTTTCTCCAGACGGAGGGAGTACCCCATGTTTTTTGAGGAGGTGTTTTACATGGAACAGGATTTCACCATATTTTTTGTGTGTGCCATTCATATATTTATATAAGTTTATCATGTCCCCCTTAGTCGTCTGTTTTCAAGGCTAAATCGGTTTAATACCTTTTAATCTTTCCTCATAGCTTAGATTCTCCATGCACCTTATTAGCTTCATTGCTCTTCTTTTGTATTTTTTTCCAACGCCAGTCGGGACAACCCAGCTGTACATAAGGGAAAGTTTAATCGAAGAATGGTAATTTATGCTTGTAGGCTTGAACTCTATTTGCCCCGCTCTGCCTAAACACAGCGTTTGCATAGCGGAGCAATTCTTACAGACTAGCGAGGAGTTACGCTAGTCTGTATAAGCAGTGCGGTGTCTGTTGGGCCGAATGTCCACCTGTGGTAATAGTGTGGCATGGTTTATCGCAGCTCCACTCACATAACATCTGATTTCTGCAATCTCTATCTGACACACAAGCTTTAGGAGCTTGCTCTCACTAGAAATAAGTGAGAGCGACGTACAATACTGTTACACTTTTGGTTTGCTTCTGTAATCCGTTTACTCAGCGCGATTTGTGCCTCAATAACCAGGGCTGACACTGAGCGAAGCATTTCAATAGTTTAAACCTAAGTGCAGCAGTCTTTGGTATTTAAATAAATCCTATATACAGGGCATGCATGCTGCATCATCTGGCACAATAAATATGTATCCTCCCTTATAACTTACGACTGTACTCCCAAAATATATTACACCGAACAAGGAAAGAACCAAGGAGTCTCTAAGTCAAAAAAATATATATAGATAATCTTTTTATTTGACAATATTACACTGTTTACACAAAACGAGTTTCTAAAAATGAATCACAAATAAAAGCATGGCCGCCACATGGGTCAACTGTTAATCAAATATGGTCATGTAAGTAAAGACATATTAAAGTATACCTCAAAACAACAGTATAGGTAGCATGATATAGATAAGGTGAGGTATACTGGCTACAGGTGATATGTTAAACTGCTTCAAAAAGTCGGTAAGAGGGATGTTACTCCCATGCATGAAAAGTGCAATAGAAATAGGACTGAATGAACAATGTGTTATAATGTCTAAAAAAGAGAGCTAATGCATGTATAGATACTAGGCTAATAACCATATATATGTAAAGGCCCAAATACCAAAAAAGCAGCGAACAATAGACCAAGGAGTACTAGCAAAGTACTAACCCATGTAGCTGAGACTCCAAGAATGGCGGCCGGCCCCAACGCGTTTCGGCTTCCGCCTTCGTCTCGGGGTGGCATCTACAAATATATCCCTCCTATTTATCTAACCTAGGGACCAATCAGGAAACGATTGGCAAGGTGAAAATATTATACAATACAATTACCTCAATCAGCTGTGGCGTCATGTCCGCGTTTATCAGTAGACAAACATCACATGGTGTGGGCATCATGTGATACGCGATGAGTGCGCCGCGTGATGATGTCACAGCGGCGCCCTTCATCCCGCGCACATCAAGATGCCGACTCCTAGTGAGTTGCTAAGGACGCCAGCACATGCGCACTAGATTGAGGCATGTTGATGATAATTCCACCAAGTACAATATGTACGTATAGAAAGAGATTACACACCGTGCAATAGAATTAAGATATTCAATGTTTATAAGTGTATCAGTACCCATAGCGGTCTATGAAAAGATATGGTTTTTAACACAAGGAAAGCACCTTTGTGATATACAGCACAAGATCTTCAAGAAATTGCATAATAGATTATATTAAAATACGTGACTTTATATTAAAAGAAATATTGACTCGTAGGTGAGCATGGATTAAATCATATTCACACAGAATATACTGTGTTTAAAAATACAAATTAGTGTATATACATATTTTTTTTATTTTTATATAGTGAAATAAAGTGAATAAGTAAGTGTTGTATATGACAGGAAAATATATACATATATATACATGCAAAATATACGTCGCAAACGCATGACAATATATTATATAAAGTGAATATAGAAATAGATATATATCATATAGTGATGAATAATTATTGTCATACTCATGTATATATGTACATAGATCATATGCATATATAATCGGGTAAAAAATATATATATGGGTGATTTTAATCAGTTCAATGCTGGATCCTACCATCCCCAGGTATATATGTAGGCTTAGTCCCAGTTCTGGGTGTATGTGCAGCGTAGGTTCCCACCTTACAGAGGTCGCCTTGTCGTGGCAGGTGGGCTAACACTTTTTGATCAAAATGTGCACTAAGAACCTCCCTATTTGTAGGTAGATTGAGCTTTAGTGCATATCTATTTATATTTAGTGGTTTAGGTGGCATTAGTGTTGCAGGGTGCTGTCGCCATTTTTTTATATCTGATATATATATATAAAAATTTGTGTACAAAGTAAATTAGTGCTAATATAATACATAAGGGTATAAAAATATATACATTTCGATACTAAAGTGCAATAGTGCGAAAATTCATAGAATTTACAAATTTGTTAAAAATTATACATTTCATTATTTTATTTTATGCTGCCATATATAGACTACTGCAGGAATTAGAAAACATCTGAAAAGCAAGTTACTCTATGTATATAAATCAATGTAACACAACGCTTTGGCATAGTTTGTTGTCTTTCACTGCGAAAATAATGCATCACTGAATATCGATAGTATTTCATACACGTCTACATCTGGTAAACTAGGAAAGAGAAACTAGGAGAGAAAAAGAACATATGTTAAAATCACAAAAGTATTATTACATCACAAAAATAAAATTAAAAATGATGCCACACAAACACATACACAGTGATCAGAGAAACGCGGCATACCCATGCGATTCGTTTAAGCCTCTCGGCTGCATGGTCTTCAAAGTCCAGATCCATTTACTTTCCAATCTCAGTAATTTCTTCATCAAATCTCCACCTCTTATATTTAATTCCACATGGTCTATTCCTCGTACCTTTTATAATCTGGAATTGCAATTGTGATACTGTTTAAAATGGCGTGGAATAGTTTTAAATTTTTCTATTTTATCAGTATCATTGACCTCCTTTGTGGATTCAATATCCCGCACATGTTCACGTACTCTGATTCGGAATTCGCGTGTGGTCAATCCTATGTATACTTTGTTGCATGGACACACTGCATAGTATACCACCCCGCGTGTAGCACATGTAATGTGCCACACAATTTTGAATGTTTTACTTCTCTCAGAATCAGTAAACTCTTCTGCACGTTCAATATTGGGACATGAAATGCACCCTCCACAAGGGGAACACCCCATTTAGGGCCCTTGGTCCCAAAGAATCTAATTCCCTGTGGAACTGGGGTATAAAAACTTCGGACCAAATGGTCTTTCAGATTTTTAGCACGACGGTAGGTTACAGACGGCAGTGTAGGCAATATTTTATTGAGTATCGGATCGGCTTTCAGAATCGGCCAGTATCTCTTTAAGTGATCCTTCATCTCTTCCCAGCGGGAATGATATGGCGTGATAAATCTCACCTCGTTGATTTTATTTTCTCGAACCGCTGATTGTAAGAGTTTGTTTCTCTCCTTTTCTTGAGCTCTTTTTTTCGCTTTCCTGATACACCGATTACTGTAGCCCCGATCCATGAACCTATATTCTAAGTCCTTACCCTGTTTTCTGAAATCTTCCTCCCTAGAACACGTACGCTTTAGTCTAAGAAATTGACCTGTGGGAATAGCAGCAATAGTTTGTTTCGGATGTGCAGAGGTAGCGTGTAAAAGAGAATTTACAGATGTCTCTTTCCTGAATAGATCAGTTTGGACATCACCATTTTCATCACATTGGATTTTGATGTCCAAAAAATCTACTTGTTTTTTGTCACATTTGTATGTGAGTTTGATATTCTGATCGTTCAGGTTTAATTCTGCCATAAATTGCTGCAATTGTTCAAGAGTCCCCTGCCAGATCAAGAAGATATCGTCAATGACCCATGTGGCGGCCATGCTTTTATTTGTGATTCATTTTTAGAAACTCATTTTGTGTAAACAGTGTAATATTGTCAAATAAAAAGATTATGTATATATATTTTTTTGACTTAGAGACTCCTTGGTTCTTTCCTTGTTCGGTGTAATATATTTTGGGAGTACAGTCGTAAGTTATAAGGGAGGATACATATATATTGTGCCAGATGATGCAGCATGCATGCCCTGTATATAGGATTTATTGTATTTTTGTCTGTATTTATTACAGAATTGGGCATCACAATCCCGATGGACTACAAAGCCAGAGAACGTGCCTGGCAGTCCAAAATTGAATCTGTTTTTAATAATGAGTCCACAGATACTAGCACCAGTGATCAGAGAAACAGTCTAGACATACAAAGGAAACTTAAGAACTTACTCCATAGACGAACAAAAACCTGGTGGAACAGAGCCTTTCTCGAACAGTACATACAGAAAGGGCTAATACCTAGGGGGCTGCGCATACAGCTATTTCCCTCCTTCCCCATAGATAATGAGAGCTTCATTTCTGATTGGGAAGAAGCCTGTAATATATGTTCTAAAAAGTTTATGAATCTACTTATAGGCCTCAATAAAGGAACATTAGAAACAATAGATGGTGAAATCGAGGCACTACATATTACACTGAAAGAGATTACCACACCAGAAAATCTCTCACTGTTTAGCCATCATTTGGATAAACAGTTTGAGATCTGGGAGAAGGAGATTCAAGTCATAAAGACCAAAAAACTTGTAAGAGATCAAAATGATGCATCTCAACATAGAGTATATCGTTGGAGATGGAAAGAACGTCAGGGAAATTTGAGTACATCATCATCTATGTCCTCCACTTCACTTCAGAGTGAGAATGAAGTAACAACACCACAGTCCCTCACACTTAGTCAAAGACCCATTAGATCCAAACGCAAATTTGATTATAAAGATAGCGGCTATAATAAAAGGAGAGCCAACAGACCTGCCGAGTCCTTGGATCGAAACCCCAAGGTAATCAATTTGTCAGAACATATACTTTCTGTAACTGATATAAATGTATTAAGCAGAGGTTTGACTTTCTCACCAACTGCACCATTTGATGCATTTACAGCAATAAAAGATCTGAACCTGTTTGCCAGAACCTTGATGTTCAAGAGATGGCACTATAAGGAAGAGGATCAGATCTTTGAAACTGTTGAGGAAAGGACTACATTAAGAGATCTAGAAACACTTATGGGTGAACAAGATGACACACAGGTAAGAGCCATTCCTGATTGCATTAAAAGAAAATCGGCCAAATTTCCACCTCTATTCCTATGCCCAGCAATTGATACATTCGTGAAAACAGTATCCAAAGAATTTGATAAAATATCAACAACTTTGGTTAACGACAATCTATCTAAAAATGAAAGAGAAAGCCTTCATAAGTTAAAAAATCTTAGAGATGTCATTTACAAACCCGCCGACAAAGGGGGAAACATTGTTGTGTGGCCGAGGACAATGTACGAAAACGAAGCGAATCGTCAGTTAAGGGATAAAAAATAGTACAAAAAACTAACATTCAACCCTATTTCTTCCTATAGTGAACAACTGGCTAAAATTCTAAAACAAGCGATGGACGATGGAGTTGTGACCAAAGATTTATATTGTTCCAATACCTGTAGTAGCGACATTGTATCTTTTGCCAAAAGTCCATAAAAATATAAAGACTCCACCAGGAAGACCGATCATCTCTGGCCAAGGTAATTTTACAGAGAATATCTGTAAATTTATAGATTATTATCTTAAGCCATTAGTGGAATGTTTACCCTCCTATATTAGGGACTCATCAGATCTCTTACAGAAATTGGAATGCACCCATCTAGATGTCGACATGTGGTTCGTCACCTGCGACGTTGAATCGCTCTATACCAGCATTAGACACCACGATGGGATCAAATCTACCAATTTTTTCTTGAGTATGAGTAATTTGGAGGAAGGGCTCATTAAACTGCTTGGTGTATTATTAGACTTCGCCTTGACACACAATGTGTTTACGTTCAATGAGTCATTCTACCTACAACTCCAGGGAACCGCAATCGGGGCATTTTGTGCGCCCTCATATGCCAATTTGTTCCTGGGGCTGTGGGAGAGAAATTTATTCCTGTCAGATCACGGTACGTCAATGAACCAAGTCATTTTCTGGGCTCGCTTCATTGACGATATCTTCTTGATCTGGCAGGGGACTCTTGAACAATTGCAGCAATTTATGGCAGAATTAAATCTGAACGATCAGAATATCAAACTCACATACAAATGTGACAAAAAACAAGTAGATTTTTTGGACATCAAAATCCAATGTGATGAAAATGGTGATGTCCAAATTGATCTATTCAGGAAAGAGACATCTGTAAATTCTCTTTTACACGCTACCTCTGCACATCCGAAACAAACTATTGCTGCTATTCCCACAGGTCAATTTCTTAGACTAAAGCGTACGTGTTCTAGGGAGGAAGATTTCAGAAAACAGGCTAAGGACTTAGAATATAGGTTCATGGATCGGGGCTACAGTAATCGGTGTATCAGGAAAGCGAAAAAAAGAGCTCAAGAAAAGGAGAGAAACAAACTATTACAACCAGCGGTTCGAGAAAATAAAATCAACGAGGTGAGATTTATCACACCATATCATTCTCGCTGGGAAGAGATGAAAGCTCACTTAAAGAGATACTGGCCGATTCTGAAAGCCGATCCGATACTCAATAAAATATTGCCTACACTGCCGTCTGTAACCTACCGTCGTGCTAAAAATCTGAAAGACCATTTGGTCAGAAGTTTTTATACCCCAGTTTCACAGGGAATTAGATTCTTTGGGACCAAGGGCCCTAAATGGGGTGTTCCCCTTGTGGAGGGTGCATTTCATGTCCCAATATTGAACGTGCATTTCTAATTCCTGCAGTAGTCTATATATGGCAGCGTAAAATAAAATAATGAAATGTATAATTTTTAACAAATTTGTAAATTCTATGAATTTTCACACTATTGCACTTTAGTATCGAAATGTATATATTTTTATACCCTTATGTATTATATTAGCACTAATTTACTTTGTACACAAATTTTTATATATATATATATATATATATATATATATTTTTTATTTTTTTTACCCGATTATATATGCATATGATCTATGTACATATATACATGAGTATGACAATAATTATTCATCACTATATGATATATATCTATTTCTATATTCACTTTATATAATATATTGTCATGCGTTTGCGACGTATATTTTGCATGTATATATATGTATATATTTTCCTGTCATATACAACACTTACTTATTCACTTTATAAAAAAAATATAAAAAATACAAAAAAAATATATGTATATACACTAATTTGTATTTTTAAACACAGTATATTCTGTGTGAATATGATTTAATCCATGCTCACCTACGAGTCAATATTTCTTTTAATATAAAGTCACGTATTTTAATATAATCTATTATGCAATTTCTTGAAGATCTTGTGCTGTATATCACAAAGGTGCTTTCCTTGTGTTAAAAACCATATATTTTCATAGACCGCTATGGGTACTGATACACTTATAAACATTGAATATCTTAATTCTATTGCACGGTGTGTAATCTCTTTCTATACGTACATATTGTACTTGGTGGAATTATCATCAACATGCCTCAATCTAGTGCGCATGCGCTGGCGTCCTTAGCAACTCACTAGGAGTCGGCATCTTGATGTGTGCGGGATGAAGGGCGCCGCTGTGACATCATCACGCGGCGCACTCATCGCGTATCACATGATGCCCACACCATGTGATGTTTGTCTACTGATAAACGCGGACATGACGCCACAGCTGATTGAGGTAATTGTATTGTATAATATTTTCACCTGGCCAATCGTTTCCTGATTGGTCCCTAGGTTAGATAAATAGGAGGGATATATTTGTAGATGCCACCCCCAGACGAAGGTGGAAGCCGAAACGCGTTGGGGCCGGCTGCCATTCTTGGAGTCTCAGCTACATGGGTTAGTACTTTGCTAGTACTCCTTGGTCTATTGTTCGCTGCTTTTTTGGTATTTGGGCCTTTACATATATATGGTTATTAGCCTAGTATCTATACATGCATTAGCTCTCTTTTTTGGACATTATAACACATTGTTCATTCAGTCCTATTTCTATTGCACTTTTCATGCATGGGAGTAACATCCCTCTTACCGACTTTTTGAAGCAGTTTAACATATCACCTGTAGCCAGTATACCTCACCTTATCTATATCATGCTACCTATACTGTTGTCTTGAGGTATACTTTAATATGTCTTTACTTACATGACCATATTTGATTAACAGTTGACCCATGTGGCGGCCATGCTTTTATTTGTGATTCATTTTTAGAAACTCATTTTGTGTAAACAGTGTAATATTGTCAAATAAAAAGATTATGTATATATATTTTTTTGACTTAGAGACTCCTTGGTTCTTTCCTTGTTCGGTGTAAAAAAAAAAAAAAAAGTCTTTGGTATTTGTGTTAGCCAAAATTAGTGTGTTAGACTACTAGCTCCGTTCAAGTCTCATGCAAATAGCAACAATCTTTCCTATAAGGTACAAGTGTGCGTGTTTACTACACACTCAGTGTGTCCTTTAACCCCTTAGTGACTAAGCCTGTTTTGGCCTTAAGGACCACTTGAAGTGGTAATAACTTTGGAATGCTTTTATTTTTTTAAGCGATTCTGAGAGTGTTTTCTCATGACACATTGGACTTTAAGTTAGTGGTAAAATTTGGTTGACACATTCAGTGTTTATTTATGAAAAACACCAAAATTTAGCAAACATTTTTTTTTTACATTTAAATGTATCTGCTTGTAAGACAGATAGTAATACCACACAAAATAGCTACTATTTCACATATTCCATATGTCTTCTTTGTGTTTGCATTGTTTTTTTAACGTCCTTTTTATTTTTCTAGAACGTTACAAGGCTTAGAACTTTAGCAGCAATTTCTCAAATTTCTTAGAAAATATAAAAAGCCTTATTTTAGGGACCGGTTCCGTTCTGAACTGGTTTTGAGGGCATTATATTCTATAAACGCCCTATAAATCACCCGATTTTAAAAACGGAACCCCTCAAAGTATTCAAAACAGCATTTAGAAAGTTTCTTAACCCTTTAGACGTTTCACAAGAAAGCAAATTAAAGGGGAAATTTACAAATGTCATTTTTATATTTTTTTTTGCAGAAAATCAGTTTTAATAAAAAAAAAATTCTGTAACTCAGAAGGTTTTACCAGAGAAACGCAACTCAATATTTATTGCCCAGATTCTGCAGTTTTTAGAAATATCCCATGTGTGGCTCTAGTGTGCTACTGGATGGAAACACAGGCCTCAGAAACAAAGGAGCACCTAGTGGATATTGGGGCCTTCTTTTTATTAGAATATGTTTTAGGCACCATGTCGGGTTTGAAGAGGTCTTGTGGGGCCAAAACAAAGAAAACACCCCAAAAAAGACACCATTTGGCAAACTGCACTCCTCAAGGAATTTATCAAGGGATATAGCGAGCATTATGACCCCACAGTTTTTTTTGCTGAATTTAGTATAATTAAGCTCTGAAAATGAAAATCTACATTTTTTTTTCTAATAAAATGTCGTTTTAGCTCAGATTTTTCCATTTTCACAATAGATAAAGGAGAAAAAGAACCACAACATTTGTAAAGCAAAGTACGGAAATACCCCATATTTGGTAATAAACTGCTGTTTGGATCCACGGCAGGGCTCAGAAGGGAAGGATTGGCCGTTTGGCTTTTGGAGCTCAAATTTTGCTAGATTGTTTTTCAGGTGCCATGTTTCAGTTGCAAAGCCCATGAGAGGCCAAAACAGTGGAAACCCCCAAAAGTGACCCCATTTGGGAAACTACACCCCTCAAGGAATCTATCTACTCCGTGTTCCAAATTATTATGCATATTGGATTTAAGTGTCATAAACAATTAATTATTTGTTTTTCAATTAAACTCATGGATGGTTTTGTGTCTTAGGGTTCTTTGGATCATTGTAAACAATCTCAGACACCTGTGATAAATAGTTTGCCAGGTGTGCCCAATCAAAGGAAAACGACTTAAGAAGGACGTTCCACATTATTAAGCAGGCCACAGGTTTCAAGCAATATGGGAAAGAATAAGGATCTCTCTGCTGCCGAAAGGCGTGAAATAGTGCAATACCTTGGACAAGGTATGAAAACATTGGATATTTCAAGAAAACTTAAGCGTGATCATCGTACTGTGAAAAGATTTGTGGCTGATTCAGAGCACAGACGGGTTCGTTCAGATAAATGCATAATGAGGAAGGTTTCTGACAGACAAATTAATAGGATTAGGAGAGCAGCTGCTAAAATGCCATTGCAAAGCAGAAAACAGGTATTTGAAGCCGCTGGTGCCTCTGGAGTCCCGCAAACCTCAAGGTGTAGGATACTCCAAAGGTTTGCAAGTGTGCATAAAGCTATTATTCGGCCACCCCTAAACAATGCTCACAAGCAGAATCGGTTGCAGTGCGCTCAGAAATACATGAAGACTAATTTTCAAACCGTGTTGTTTACTGATGAGTGCAGTGCAACCCTGGATGGTCCAGATGGATGGAGTAGTGGATGGTTGGGGAATGGCCACCATGTCCCAACAAGGCTGCGACATCAGCAAGGAGGTGGCAGAGTCGGAGTCATGTTTTGGGCTGGAATCATGGGGAGAGAGCTGGTAGGCCCCTTTAGGGTCTCTGACGGTGTGAAAATGACCTCTGCAAAGTACATAGAGTTTATGACTGACCACTTTCTTCCGTGGTACAAAAAGAAGAACCGTTCCTTCCGTAGCAAAATTATCTTCATGCATGACAATGGACAATCTCATGCTGCAAAGAATACCTCTGTGTCATTGGCTGCTATGGGCATAAAAGGAGAGAAACTCATCGTGTGGCCCCCATGTTCCCCTGACCTCAACACTATTGAGAACCTTTGGAGCATCCTCAAGCAAAATATCTATGAGGGTGGGAGGCAGTTCACATCAAAACAGAAGCTCTGGGAGGCTATTCTGACATCCTGCAAAGATATTTAAAGGAACAGTGTCATCACAAATTATTTTTTTATATGTTAAAGATGTTAGTGCTTTATTAAAAACGTTTATATTTATTTGTGTGTTTGTGTTTTACTTTTTCTTATTTTTACACTTTTTCTTCCCTATGGGGGCTGCCATTTTTTGTTCCATCTCTGTATGTGTCGATTAACGACACATACAGACATGGAATACGGCAGCCACAGTCCCATAGGGACTGCGAACGGCTCCCGTCCCATTCACTTGTGTGTACGGCGTCTGTGTGGGAACTGCGCATGCGCCGCTCCCACACAGTCCAATTTGAAATTGGCGCCGTCCGGCGCCATTTTCCTGTGGACCGGAAGGAACAGTAATATTACTACTTCCGGTCGCGGCTTCCGGACATGTGCACTTGGACCAGCGGCAGCAGACGGAGCGGACGGGCCGGAGGGAGCCGCGGCGGCAGGAGCAGGTAAGAGATTTCAATGTATGTTCCGTGTTTGTGTGTGTTTACTACTGTATGTAAGCTTACTACACTGTGTGTTAGCTCAAAAAATGGCGACACACAGTGTAGGAGGTTACTGTAATGGCAGGAAGGAGGTGAAGGGAACAAGTGAGCCCTAATCTACCCACCGCCCTGTCCCTGCCTACTTGCAACGACCCGCCCTAGGCGACGGGGTACAACTTGGCGGCGGTCCCTACACTGTCTAAGTGCAAGGAGTACAAACAGGGAACACGCAAGGGAATACAGTAGCCCACGGAACGCCGCGAGGAGACGGAGCGGTGAATGAGCCAGTCAGGATCAGGAAGTAGTGGAGTATACAAACGGGAGCACGGAGCAGAAGCAAGCCAGGGGCAGAGCAACGCAGGATAAACGGAACTGAAGCAAGGCAGAAGCACGGCAGAAGCAGGCTGGAGCAAGGCAGCAGTGGGGCCAGGAATCCAAGAAGAATAACAAGCAAGGAGGAAGAGAAAACGGCAGGTATAAATGGACAAGGGGCGGAGCTAACTCTGACTGACCAGGCCGCGATAGGCTCTCCCACTCCTGAGCCTGCCACCCTGATTGGTGGGAGCAGGTGTCAGTCTCAGAGGTCTGGCCTCAGGTGTCGACTGATTAATCCTGGGAGTATACCCAGACGTAGTGCCTGGCAGATCCTTTACAGTACTCCCCCTTTTATGAGGGGCCACCGGACCCTTACTAAGAGGACCCGGTTTAGTGGGGAAGAGAAGGTGGAACCTCCTGATCAATACCCCAGCGTGAACATCTCGAGCAGGTACCCAAGTCCTCTCCTCCGGCCCGTATCCTCTCCAATGGACCAGGTACTGGAGGGAGCCCTGGATCATCCTACTGTCCACAATCTTGGCCACCTCGAATTCCACCCCCTCAGGGGTGAGAACGGGAACAGGAGGTTTCCTCGAGGGGGACCAGGACGGGGAGCAGCGTTTCAGGAGGGAGGCATGGAAGACGTCGTGTATGCGAAAGGATGGGGGCAGCTCCAGACGGAAGGATACAGGGTTGAGGACTTCAATGACCTTATAAGGTCCAATAAATCGGGGAGCAAACTTCCTGGACGGGACCTTAAGGCGCAAGTTCCTCGACGACAACCACACCAGATCCCCGACGACAAACCGGGGGTTAGCAGAACGTCTACAATCAGCCTGAATCTTTTGTACGCTCTGGGACGCCTCTAGGTTCTTCTGAACCTGGGCCCAGACTGTGCACAGTTCCCGATGAACGTCCTCTACCTCGGGATTATTGGAACAACCAGGGGAAACGGAGGAGAACCTAGGATTAAACCCGAAATTACAGAAAAACGGGGAGACCCCTGACGAGTTACTGACCCGGTTATTCAGGGAAAATTCGGCGAGGGGAAGGAATGAGACCCAATCAAATTGACAGTCAGAAATGAAACACCTTAAATATTGTTCCAGGGATTGGTTAGTCCTTTCCGTTTGGCCATTAGTTTCGGGATGGAAGGCGGAGGAGGATAGATCAATCTCCAACTTTTTACAAAAAGCTCTCCAAAATAAGGAAACAAATTGTACCCCTCTGTCCGAAACGATATTGACTGGGGCCCCATGGAGACGCAGAATGTGTTTCACAAACAAAGAAGCGAACGTCTTGGCGTTAGGTAGTTTCTTAAGGGGCACAAAGTGGCACATCTTGCTGAAGCGGTCTACTACCACCCACACCACCGACTTGCCCTGAGATGGAGGCAAATGGTGATAAAATCCATGGAGATATGGGTCCAAGGTCTCTGGGGAATGGGCAAGGAACGTAGTAAGCCCGCAGGTCGGGACCTAGGGGTCTTGGACCTAGCACAGACCTCACAAGCGGCGACGTAAACCCTAACGTCTTTAGGCAACCCAGGCCACCAATAGTTTCTGGTAATGAGGAGTTTGGTACCCAAGATGCCAGGATGACCAGATAGAGCGGATGTTAGGGATCTGCCAGGTACTTCATCTAGCTATACTCCTGGGATTAATCAATCCACACCTGAGGCCAGACCTGTTCGACTGACACCATCTCCCACCAACCAGGGTGGCAGGCTCAGGAGTGGGAGAGCCTATCGCGGCCTGGTCTGTCGGAGTTAGCTCCGCCCCCTGCCCTTTATTACCTGCCCTGTGCTCTCCCTCAGTGCTTGTAATTCTTTTGGATTCCTGGCCCCACTGCTGCTTGCTCCAGCCTGCTTCTGCCGTGCTTCTGCCTTGCTGCAGTTCTGCTCGACCTGCTTTGCTTTGCCCCTGGCTTGCTTCTGTCTCCGTGCCCGCTCGGGTGTACTCACTTCGTCCTGGTCCTGACTGTTCGTTCGCCGCCCCGTTTCCTCGTGGCGTTCCGTGGCTACTGCCCCTTCCCTTGCGTGTTCCCTGTTTGTCTTCCCGTGCACTTAGCCAGCGTAGGGACCGCCGCCCAGTTGTACCTCGTCGCCTAGGGCGGGTCGTTGCAAGTAGGCAGGGACAGGGCGGTGGGTAGATTAGGGCTCACTTCCCCTTCACCTCCTTCCTGCCATTACATAATTACAAGCCTTTACCTAGTCTACCATTTCTCCTACGCTGACGCTATCATGGACCCCCTTGAGACCCTGACCCAGCAGATGCAGGGCCTCTCCCTACAGGTCCAGGCCCTGGCCCAAAGGGTCAATCAGGGTGACGCTGCTTTAGTAGTACCCCTCACCTCACCTCTAGAACCTGACCTCAAGCTACCTGACCGGTTTTCAGGGGACCGTAAGACGTTTCTCTCCTTCCGGGAGAGTTGCAGACTGTATTTCCGCCTAAAGCCCCACTCCTCAGGTTCCGAGAACCAGCGGGTGGGTATCATCATATCCCGACTCCAGGAAGGGCCCCAAGAGTGGGCCTTCTCCTTGGCTCCTGACGCCCCTGAACTTTCCTCTGTTGATCGTTTTTTCTCTGCCCTCGGACTCATTTACGACGAGACTGACAGGACTGCTTTAGCCGAGAGTCAGCTGGTGACCTTACGTCAGGGTAGGAGACCGGTTGAGGAATACTGTTCTGATTTTAGGAAGTGGTGCGTAGCTTCTCAGTGGAACGATCCGGCCCTAAGGTGCCAGTTTAGGTTAGGATTATCTGACGCCCTGAAGGATCTGCTGGTTAGCTACCCCTCGCCTGACTCCCTTGACCAGGTTATGGCCCTAGCAGTACGACTTGACCGACGTCTCAGGGAACGTCAGCTAGAACGCTTCAGTGTGCTCCCCTCTGACTTTTCTGCGATCCCCCCCGAGGTCCCGTCTCCTCGCCCCTCCACGGAGGACTCGGAGGTACCTATGCAACTCGGGGCCTCCATGTCCCCTCGACAACGTAGGGAGTTTCGCAGAATGAATGGTCTCTGCTTCTACTGTGGGGACGACAAGCATCTACTGAACACCTGTCCCAGGCGCAAGAATAAGAAGCCGGAAAACTTCCGCGCCTAAGTGATCATCGGGGAGGTCACTTGGGCGCACAGGTATTTCCCGTTAATGTGAAACGCAATAAAATTTTGCTTCCCTTTCAGGTCTCGTTTGCTGGCCGGTCTGCCACGGGCAGTGCTTTCGTGGATTCTGGCTCATCTGCTAATATCATGTCTGTGGAATTTGCTATGTCTCTAAAGATGCCTTGTATTGATTTACCTTATCCTATCCCTGTAGTAGGAATCGACTCAACCCCCCTTGCTAATGGTTATTTTACTCAGCATACTCCTGTTTTTGAACTCCTGGTTGGCTCCATGCATTTGGAGCAGTGCTCTGTACTGGTGATGCAGGGATTATCGTCTGATCTGGTTTTAGGCCTTCCCTGGTTGCAGTTGCATAATCCCACATTTGATTGGAATACTGGGGATCTCACCAAATGGGGTAATGAATGTCTTATGTCATGTCTTTCTGTTAACTCTATTTCTCCCCGGGAGGAGGTAAACACGCTTCCTGAGTTTGTTCAGGACTTCACCGATGTGTTTTCCAAGGACTGGTCCTCCCACGTGGAGCATGTCAGGAAGGTGCTCCAGGTCCTTCGGGAGAATAATCTGTTTGCTAAGACTGAAAAATGTGTCTTTGGGGTACAGGAGATACCATTTTTAGGGCAAATCCTCACTCCTCATGAATTCCGCATGGACCCTGCCAAGGTTCAAGCTGTGGCGGAATGGGTCCAACCTGCCTCCCTTAAGGCGTTACAGTGTTTTTTAGGGTTCGCCAACTATTACAGGAGATTTATTGCCAACTTCTCGGTCGTCGCTAAGCCTCTTACGGACCTTACCCGCAAGGGTGCCGATGTCCTCCATTGGCCCCCTGAGGCCGTCCAGGCCTTTGAGACTCTCAAGAAGTGCTTTATCTCGGCCCCCGTGCTGATTCAGCCCAACCAAGAGGAGCCATTTATTGTGGAGGTTGACGCTTCCGAGGTGGGAGTGGGGGCCGTCTTGTCCCAGGGTACCAGCTCCCTCACCCATCTCCGCCCCTGTGCTTACTTTTCTAGGAAGTTTTCGCCCACGGAGAGTAACTATGATATTGGCAACCGCGAACTTCTAGCCATTAAATGGGCTTTTGAGGAGTGGCGGCACTTCCTGGAGGGGGCCAGACACCAGGTAACGGTCCTTACGGATCACAAGAATCTGGTTTTCCTAGAATCGGCCCGGAGGCTTAATCCTAGACAAGCTCGGTGGGCACTATTCTTTACCAGATTTAATTTCTTGGTTACCTATAGGGCTGGGTCCAAGAATATTAAGGCTGACGCTCTGTCACGTAGTTTCATGGCCAATCCTCCTTCCGAGAAGGATCCTGTTTGTATTTTACCCCCTGGTATAATCGTCTCTGCCACGGATTCTGATTTAGCTTCTGATATCGCGGCTGATCAGGGTGCAGCTCCCTGGAACGTCCCTGGGGACAAACTGTTTGTTCCCCTGCAATACCGGCTGAGGGTACTCAGGGAAAACCATGACTCCGCTCTATCTGGTCATCCTGGCATCTTGGGCACCAAACACCTCATTACCAGAAACTATTGGTGGCCTGGGTTGCCTAAAGATGTTAGGGCTTACGTCGCCGCTTGTGAGGTTTGCGCTAGGTCCAAAACCCCTAGGTCCCGACCTGCGGGCCTACTACGTTCCTTGCCCATCCCCCAGAGACCTTGGACCCATATCTCCATGGATTTTATCACCGATTTGCCTCCATCTCAGGGCAAGTCGGTGGTGTGGGTGGTAGTCGACCGCTTCAGCAAGATGTGCCACTTTGTGCCCCTTAAGAAGCTACCTAACGCCAAGACATTAGCTTCTTTGTTTGTGAAACACATCCTGCGTCTCCATGGGGCCCCAGTCAATATCGTTTCTGACAGAGGGGTACAATTTGTTTCCTTATTTTGGAGAGCTTTTTGTAAAAAGTTGGATTGATCTGTCCTTCTCCTCCGCCTTCCATCCCGAAACTAATGGCCAAACGGAAAGGACCAACCAATCCCTGGAACAATATTTAAGGTGTTTCATCTCTGACTGTCAATTCGATTGGGTCTCATTCCTTCCCCTTGCTGAATTTTCCCTGAATAACCGGGTCAGTAACTCGTCAGGGGTCTCCCCGTTTTTCTGTAATTTCGGGTTTAACCCAAGGTTCTCCTCCGTCTCCCCTGGTTGTTCCAATAATCCTGAGGTAGAGGAGGTTCATCGGGAACTGTGCACTGTCTGGGCCCAGGTTCAGAAGAACCTAGAGGCGTCCCAGAGCGCACAAAAGATTCAGGCGGATAGTAGACGTTCTGCTAACCCCCGGTTTGTCGTCGGGGATTTGGTCTGGTTGTCGTCCAGGAACTTGCGCCTTAAGGTCCCGTCCAGGAAGTTTGCTCCCCGATTTATTGGACCTTATAAGATCATTGAAGTCCTCAACCCTGTATCCTTCCGTCTGGAGCTCCCCCCATCCTTTCGCATGCATGACGTCTTCCATGCCTCCCTCCTTAAACGCTGCTCCCCGTCCTGGTCCCCCTCGAGGATACCTCCTGTTCCCGTTCTCACCCCTGAAGGGGTGGAATTCGAGGTGGCCAAGATTATGGACAGTAGGATGGTCCAGGGCTCCCTCCAGTACCTGGTCCATTGGAGAGGATACGGGCCGGAGGAGAGGACTTGGGTATCTGCCCGTGATGTTCACGCTGGGGTATTGATCAGGAGGTTCCACCTCCTCTTCCCCACTAAACCGGGTCCCCTTAGTAAGGGTCCGGTGGCCCCTCATAAAAGGGGGAGTACTGTTAGGGATCTGCCAGGTACTTCATCTAGCTATACTCCTGGGATTAATCAATCCACACCTGAGGCCAGACCTGTTCGACTGACACCATCTCCCACCAACCAGGGTGGCAGGCTCAGGAGTGGGAGAGCCTATCGCGGCCTGGTCTGTCGGAGTTAGCTCCGCCCCCTGCCCTTTATTACCTGCCCTGTGCTCTCCCTCAGTGCTTGTAATTCTTTTGGATTCCTGGCCCCACTGCTGCTTGCTCCAGCCTGCTTCTGCCGTGCTTCTGCCTTGCTGCAGTTCTGCTCGACCTGCTTTGCTTTGCCCCTGGCTTGCTTCTGTCTCCGTGCCCGCTCGGGTGTACTCACTTCGTCCTGGTCCTGACTGTTCGTTCGCCGCCCCGTTTCCTCGTGGCGTTCCGTGGCTACTGCCCCTTCCCTTGCGTGTTCCCTGTTTGTCTTCCCGTGCACTTAGCCAGCGTAGGGACCGCCGCCCAGTTGTACCTCGTCGCCTAGGGCGGGTCGTTGCAAGTAGGCAGGGACAGGGCGGTGGGTAGATTAGGGCTCACTTCCCCTTCACCTCCTTCCTGCCATTACAGCGGAGTCATGGTTTTCCCTGAGTACCCTTAGCCGGTATTGCAGGGGGACAAACAGTTTGTCCCCAGGGAGGTTCCCGGGAGCTGAACCTTGATCAGCCGCGATGTCAGAGGCTAAGTCAGAATCAGTGGCAGAAACAATTATACCAGGGGTAAAATACAAGCAGGATCCTTCTCAGAAGGAGGATTAGCCATGAAACTACGTGACAGTGCATCAGCCTTAATATTTTTGGACCCAGCCCTATAGGTAACCAAGAAATTAAATCTGGTAAAGAATAGTGCCCAACGAGCTTGTCTAGGATTAAGCCTCCGAGCAGATTCTAGGAAAACCAGATTCTTGTGGTCAGTAAGGACCGTTACCTGGTGTCTGGCCCCCTCCAAGAAGTGACGCCACTCTTCAAAAGCCCATTTAATGGCTAAAAGTTCGCGGTTGCCAATATCATAGTTACACTCCGTGGGCGAAAACTTCCTAGAGAAGTAAGCACAGGGGCGGAGATGGGTGAGGGAGCTGGTACCCTGGGACAAGACGGCCCCCACTCCCACCTCGGACGCATCAACCTCCACAATAAATGGCTCCCTTTGGTTGGGCTGAACCAGCACGGGGGCCGAGATAAAGCACTTCTTGAGGGTCTCAAAAGCCTGGACGGCCTCAGGGGGCCAATGGAGGACATCAGCACCCTTGCGGGTAAGGTCCGTAAGAGGCTTAGCGACGACCGAGAAGTTGGCAATAAATCTCCTGTAATAGTTAGCGAACCCCAAAAAACACTGTAGCGCCTTCAGGGAGGCAGGTTGGACCCATTCCGCCACAGCCTGAACCTTGGCAGGGTCCATGCGGAATTCATGAGGAGTGAGGATTTGACCTAAAAATGGTATCTCCTGTACCCCAAACACACATTTTTCGGTCTTCGCAAACAGATTATTTTCCCGAAGGACCTGGAGGACCTTCCTGACATGCTCCACGTGCGAGGACCAGTCCTTGGAAAACACCAGTATGTCATCAAGGTACACTACAAGAAAATTACCCAGGTAATCTCTCAGAATTTCATTAATAAAATTCTGGAAGACGGCAGGGGCATTACACAACCCAAAGGGCATGACTAGGTATTCGAAATGACCTTCGGGCGTGTTGAACGCAGTTTTCCACTCATCCCCCTCTTTGATGCGGATAAGGTTATATGCCCCCCGTAGATCGAACTTAGAGAACCATTGGGCCCCCTGAACCTGATTAAAAAGATCCGGAATCAAAGGAAGGGGATACTGGTTCCTTACTGTGACCTTATTCAAGTTCCGATAATCAATGCACGGCCTAAGACCACCATCCTTCTTCCCCACGAAGAAGAAGCCAGCACCTACAGGAGAAGTCGAGGGGCGAATGAAACCCTTGGCCAGGCATTCTTGGATATACTCCCTCATAGCTTTACGTTCAGGACATGAAAGATTAAATATCCTCCCCTTAGGAAGCTTGGCACCAGGCACCAAATCGATGGCGCAATCGTAATCTCTATGAGGGGGCAACACCTCGGAGGCCTCCTTAGAAAACACATCAGCGAAGTCCTGAACAAACTCAGGAAGCGTGTTTACCTCCTCCCGGGGAGAAATAGAGTTAACCGAAAGACATGACATCAGGCAATCACTACCCCATTTGGTGAGATCCCCAGTATTCCAATCAAACGTGGGATTATGCAGCTGCAACCAGGGAAGACCTAATACCAGATCGGACGATAATCCCTGCATCACCAGTACAGAGCACTGCTCCAAATGCATGGAGCCAACACGGAGTTCAAAAACAGGAGTATGCTGAGTAAAATAACCATTAGCAAGAGGAGTGGAGTCGATACCCACTACCGGGATAGGATAAGGTAAATCAATAAAAGGCATTTTTAGAGACATAGCAAATTCCACAGACATGATATTAGCAGATGAGCCCGAATCCACGAAGGCACTGCCAGTGGCAGACCGGCCAGCAAACGAGACCTGAAAGGGAAGCAAAATCTTATTGCGTTTAGTATTAACGGGAAATACCTGTGCGCCCAAGTGACCTCCCCGATGATCACTTAGGCGCGGAAGTTTTCCGGCTGCTTATTCTTGCGCCTGGGACAGGTGTTCAGTAGATGCTTGTCATCCCCACAATAGAAGCAGAGACCATTCTTCCTGCGAAACTCTCTACGTTGTCGAGGGGACATGGAGGCCCCGAGTTGCATAGGTACCTCCGAGTCCTCAGTGGAAGAGCGAGGAGACGGGACCTCGGGGGGAATCGCAGGGCAGTCAGAGGGGAAAACATTGAAACGTTCAAGTTGACGTTCCCTGAGACGTCGGTCAAGTTGTACTGCTAGGGCCATAACCTGGTCTAGGGAGTCTGAAGAGGGGTAGCTAACCAGCAGATCCTTCAGGGCGTCAGATAATCCTAACCTAAACTGGCACTTTAGGGCCGGGTCGTTCCACCGAGAAGCTACGCACCACTTTCTAAAATCAGAACAGTATTCCTCAACAGGTCTCCTACCCTGACGTAAGGTCACCAGCTGACTCTCGGCTAAGGCAGTCCTGTCAGTCTCGTCGTAAATGAGACCGAGGGCAGAGAAAAACCGATCAACGGAGGAAAGTTCTGGGGCGTCAGGAGCCAAGGAGAAGGCCCACTCTTGGGGCCCTTCCTGGAGTCGGGATATAATGATACCCACCCGCTGGTTCTCGGAACCTGAGGAGTGAGGTTTTAGGCGGAAATAAAGTCTGCAACTCTCCCGGAAGGAGAAAAAAGTCTTACGGTCCCCTGAGAACCGGTCAGGTAACTTGAGGTTGGGTTCTAAAGGTGAGGGGTACTACAAAGGCAGCGTCAGACTGATTGACCCTCTGAGCCAGGGCCTGGACCTGTAGGGAGAGGCCCTGCATCTGCTGGGTCAGGGTCTCAAGGGGGTCCATGATAGCGTCAGCGTAGAAGAAATGGTAGACTAGGTAAGGGCTTGTTATTATGTAATGGCAGGAAGGAGGTGAAGGGAACAAGTGAGCCCTAATCTACCCACCGCCCTGTCCCTGCCTACTTGCAACGACCCGCCCTAGGCGACGGGGTACAACTTGGCGGCGGTCCCTACACTGTCTAAGTGCAAGGAGTACAAACAGGGAACACGCAAGGGAATACAGTAGCCCACGGAACGCCGCGAGGAGACGGAGCGGTGAATGAGCCAGTCAGGATCAGGAAGTAGTGGAGTATACAAACGGGAGCACGGAGCAGAAGCAAGCCAGGGGCAGAGCAACGCAGGATAAACGGAACTGAAGCAAGGCAGAAGCACGGCAGAAGCAGGCTGGAGCAAGGCAGCAGTGGGGCCAGGAATCCAAGAAGAATAACAAGCAAGGAGGAAGAGAAAACGGCAGGTATAAATGGACAAGGGGCGGAGCTAACTCTGACTGACCAGGCCGCGATAGGCTCTCCCACTCCTGAGCCTGCCACCCTGATTGGTGGGAGCAGGTGTCAGTCTCAGAGGTCTGGCCTCAGGTGTCGACTGATTAATCCTGGGATTATACCCAGACGTAGTGCCTGGCAGATCCTTTACAGTTACACCGTTCAAACCCCTCGTTTATCCCGGCACTAGCCAGGATAAAGGAGGGGGGGGGATGCTGAGAGCTCACTAGAGCGAGGGCTTTTCACCCAATGTTGCAATGCTGCAATTTTGGGAATAGCTCCATCTAGTGACCAGAAATGGGAAATATTATAAATTAGAATTAATTTATAATATTTCCTGACTCGTGAAAAAAATAAAAAAAATTTGAACAATGTTTAATCACCCACACACTAAATGTTTAATTAAAAAAAAAAAAACATGTTTTTCTGGCAACACATTGCCTTTAAGCAGAAACTGTCCAAATACTCACAAATTTAATAGATGCAAGAATTGTGAAGGTGATATCAAAGAAGGGGTCCTATAATAACATGTAACTTGGCCTGTTAAGTTTTTTTTTATTGAAAGAGCTTTTGATTTCTGTAAATATGACCTCCTGATGCTGCAAATTCAACAAATGACCATTTTAGTTCTCTTTACAACCTTTAAAATGCTTTGATCTCTGTTGTGCATAATAATTTTGAGTTTTTTACTTCTAAAAAAATATCTGTCATCATTAGATTTGTTCAAAAAAATTAGCATTATACTCCAACGGTTGATGGCTTGAAGATTATATTGACTGTCATTTGCATCAACTATTTAGGAAAATCAGCGAAAAATAACATATGCATAATAATTTGGAATGCGGTGTAGGGGTATAGTGAGCATTTATACCCCACAGGTCTTTTGCAGAATTTATTGGAATTAGGCCATGAAAATGAAAATCTACATTTTGCTCCACTAAATTGTAGAATGTCTTCATGTTCACAAGGGATACTGGAGAAAAAGCACCCCAACATTTGTAAAGCAATTTCTCTCGATTACGGCAATACCCCACATGTGGTTATAAACTGCTGTTTGGACACACGGCAGGGCTCAGAAAGGCAGGAGCGCTATTTGGCATGCAGATTTTGCTGTATTGGTTTTTGGCCACCATGTCGCATATGCAAAACCCCTGAGGTACCAGAGTACAGTGGAAACACCAAGAAATGACCCCATTTTGAAAACTGCACACCTCAAGGCATTTATCATTTGCCTGGACAAGACAGGGCTCAGAAGTGAAGAGCACCATGCGCATTTGAGGTCTATTTTGGTGATATTTTTTTTTTTTTTACAGCATTGGCCCACAATTGCAGGGCTCTGAGGTCAAATAGTAAAACAAACCCCTAAGTAGTGACACCCATATTGGACACTACACCCCTTAGGGCATTTTAAGGGGTGTAGTGAGCATTTTGACCCCATAGGAGATTCTACATTAGAAATTAGTGCCCAGCGGATGGTGCAAAGTGAAAATTAAGATTTTCCACTGATATGCCAATTTAGTGCACAATACGTTGTGCCCAGTTTGTGCCACTGAAGACAAATATATCAAACTGTTAAGCTAGTTCTCCTGGGTATGGCATTGTCATGTCTGTGGACGTCAACTGCTGTTTGGGCATGCTGTAGGGCTCATAAGAGAGGCAGCACCATTTGGCTTTTGGAGCGCAGATTTTGCTTGGCAGTTCTGTTTCGGGTATTACTGGTATTCCAGTTTATAATATGGGGACGTATGTAATCTGTGCGGAGTACATCAGGGAATAATAAGAGTGTATAATAATGCGGTAAATAATATTTCCGGTGATTGCGCGGTTTTATATTTCCGGTGATTGCGCGGTGTGAGGGGGTTTATATTTCCGGTGATTGCGCGGTGTGAGGGGTTTTATATTTCCGGTGATTGCGCGGTGTGAGGTGTTTTATATTTCCGGTGATTGCGCGGTGTGAGGGGTTTATATTTCCCGTGATTGCGCGGTGTGAGGGGTTTTATATTTCCGTGATTGCGCGGTGTGAGGGGTGTTATATTTCCGGTGATTGCGCGGTGTGAGGAGTTTTATATTTCCGGTGATTGCGCGGTGTGGGGGGTTTTATAATTCCGGTGATTGCGCCGTGTGAGGGGTTTTATATTTCCGGTGATTGCGCGGTGTGAGGGGTTTTATATTTCCGGTGATTGCGCGGTGTGAGGGGTTTATATTTCCGGTAATTGCGCGGTGTGAGGGGTTTATATTTCCGGTGATTGCGCGGTGTGAGGGGTTTATATTTCCGGTGATTGCGCGGTGTGGGGGGGGGGGTTTATATTTCCGGTGATTGCGCGGTGTGATGGGTTTTATATTTCCGGTGATTGCGCGGTGTGGGGGGGAGGGGTTTATATTTCCGGTGATTGCGCGGTGTGAGGGGTTTTATATTTCGGTGATTGCGCGGTGTGAGGGGTTTATATTTCCGGTGATTGCGCTGTGTGAGGGGTTTTATTTTTCCGGTGATTGCTCGGTGTGGGTGGTTTATATTTCCGGTGATTGCGCGGTGTGAGGGGTTTATATTTCCGGTGATTGCGTGGTGTGAGGGGTTTATATTTCCGGTGATTGCGCGGTGTGAGTGGTTTTATATTTCCGGTGATTGCGCGGTGTCAGGGGTTTTATATTTCCGGTGATTGCGCGGTGTGAGTGGTTTTATATTTCCGGTGATTGCGCGGTGTGAGGGGGTTTATATTTCCGGTGATTGCGCGGTGTGTGGGGCGTTTTATATTTCCGGTGATTGCGCGGTGTGGGGGGGTTATATTTCCGGTGATTGCGTGGTGTGAGGGGGTTTATATTTCCGGTGATTGAGCGGTGTGAGGGGTTTTATATTTCCGGTGATTGCGCGGTGTGTGGGGCTTTTTATATTTCCGGTGATTGCGCGGTGTGGGGGGGTTATATTTCCGGTGATTGCGTGGTGTGAGGGGGTTTATATTTCCGGTGATTGAGCGGTGTGAGGGGTTTATATTTCCGATGATTGCGCGGTGTGAGTGGTTTTATATTTCCGGTGATTGCGCGGTGTGAGTGGTTTTATATTTCCGGTGATTGCGCGGTGTGGGGGGGTTTATATTTCCGGTGATTGCGCGGTGTGATTGGTTTTATATTTCCGGTGATTGCGCGGTGTGAGTGGTTTTATATTTCCGGTGATTGCGCGGTGTGGGGGGTTTATATTTCCGGTGATTGCGCGGTGTGAGGGGGTTTATATTTCCGGTGATTGCGCGGTGTGGGGGGGTTATATTTCCGGTGATTGCGTGGTGTGAGGGGTTTTATATTTCCGGTGATTGCGCTGTGTGGGGGGTTTATATTTCCGGTGATTGCGCGGTGTGAGTGGTTTTATATTTCCGGTGATTGCGCGGTGTGAGGGGTTTATATTTCCGGTGATTGCGCGGTGTGGGGGGGCGGTTTATATTTCCGGTGATTGCGCGGTGTGGGGGGGAGGGGTTTATATTTCCGGTGATTGCGCGGTGTGGGTGGTTTTATATTTCCGGTGATTGCGTGGTGTGAAGGGGTTTATATTTCCGGTGATTGAGCGGTGTGAGGGGTTTATATTTCCGATGATTGCGCGGTGTGAGTGGTTTTATATTTCCGGTGATTGCGCGGTGTGAGTGGTTTTATATTTCCGGTGATTGCGCGGTGTGGGGGGGTTTATATTTCCGGTGATTGCGCGGTGTGAGTGGTTTTATATTTCCGGTGATTGCGCGGTGTGAGTGGTTTTATATTTCCGGTGATTGCGCGGTGTGGGGGGTTTATATTTCCGGTGATTGCGCGGTGTGAGGGGGTTTATATTTCCGGTGATTGCGCGGTGTGGGGGGGTTATATTTCCGGTGATTGCGCGGTGTGAGGGGTTTATATTTCCGGTGATTGCGTGGTGTGAGGGGTTTTATATTTCCGGTGATTGCGCTGTGTGGGGGGTTTATATTTCCGGTGATTGCGCGGTGTGAGTGGTTTTATATTTCCGGTGATTGCGCGGTGTGAGGGGTTTATATTTCCGGTGATTGCGCGGTGTCGGGGGGGGGGGGTTTATATTTCCGGTGATTGCGCGGTGTGAGGGGTTATATTTCTGGTGATTGCGCGATGTGAGGGGTTTTATATTTCCGGTGATTGCGCGGTGTGAGGGGTTTTATATTTCCGGTGATTGCGCGGTGTGGGGGGGAGGGGTTTATATTTCCGGTGATTGCGCGGTGTGGGTGGTTTTATATTTCCGGTGATTGCGCGGTGTGAGGGGTTTTATATTTCCGGTGATTGCGCGGTGTGGGTGGTTTTATATTTCCGGTGATTGCGCGGTGTGGGGGGTTTATATTTCCGGTGATTGCGCGGTGTGGGTGGTTTTATATTTCCGGTGATTGCGCGGTGTGAGGGGTTTTATATTTCCGGTGACTGCGCGGTGTGAGGGGTTTTATATTTCCGGTGATTGCGCGGTGTGAGGGTTTTATATTTCCGGTGATTGCGCGGTGTGAGGGGTTTTATATTTCCGGTGATTGCGCGGTGTGAGGGGATTTATATTTCTGGTGATTGCGCGGTGTGAGTTTTATATTTCCGGTGATTGCGCGGTGTGGGGGGTTTATATTTCCGGTGATTGCGCGGTGTGAGGGGTTTATATTTCCGGTGATTGCGCGGTGTGAGGGGTTTATATTTCCGGTGATTGCGCGGTGTGAGGGGGTTTTATATTTCCGGTAATTGCGCGGTGTGAGGGGGTTTATATTTCCGGTGATTGAGCGGTGTGAGGGGTTTATATTTCCGATGATTGCGCGGTGTGAGTGGTTTTATATTTCCGGTGATTGCGCGGTGTGAGTGGTTTTATATTTCCGGTGATTGCGCGGTGTGGGGGGGTTTATATTTCCGGTGATTGCGCGGTGTGAGTGGTTTTATATTTCCGGTGATTGCGCGGTGTGAGTGGTTTTATATTTCCGGTGATTGCGCGGTGTGGGGGGTTTATATTTCCGGTGATTGCGCGGTGTGGGGGGTTTATATTTCCGGTGATTGCGCGGTGTGAGGGGGTTTATATTTCCGGTGATTGCGCGGTGTGGGGGGGTTATATTTCCGGTGATTGCGCGGTGTGAGGGGTTTATATTTCCGGTGATTGCGTGGTGTGAGGGGTTTTATATTTCCGGTGATTGCGCTGTGTGGGGGGTTTATATTTCCGGTGATTGCGCGGTGTGAGTGGTTTTATATTTCCGGTGATTGCGTGGTGTGAGGGGTTTATATTTCCGGTGATTGCGCGGTGTGGGGGGGGTTTATATTTCCGGTGATTGCGCGGTGTGAGGGGTTATATTTCTGGTGATTGCGCGATGTGAGGGGTTTTATATTTCCGGTGATTGCGCGGTGTGAGGGGTTTTATATTTCCGGTGATTGCGCGGTGTGGGGGGGAGGGGTTTATATTTCCGGTGATTGCGCGGTGTGGGTGGTTTTATATTTCCGGTGATTGCGTGGTGTGAGGGGGTTTATATTTCCGGTGATTGAGCGGTGTGAGGGGTTTATATTTCCGATGATTGCGCGGTGTGAGTGGTTTTATATTTCCGGTGATTGCGCGGTGTGAGTGGTTTTATATTTCCGGTGATTGCGCGGTGTGGGGGGGTTTATATTTCCGGTGATTGCGCGGTGTGAGTGGTTTTATATTTCCGGTGATTGCGCGGTGTGAGTGGTTTTATATTTCCGGTGATTGCGCGGTGTGGGGGGTTTATATTTCCGGTGATTGCGCGGTGTGAGGGGGTTTATATTTCCGGTGATTGCGCGGTGTGGGGGGGTTATATTTCCGGTGATTGCGCGGTGTGAGGGGTTTATATTTCCGGTGATTGCGTGGTGTGAGGGGTTTTATATTTCCGGTGATTGCGCTGTGTGGGGGGTTTATATTTCCGGTGATTGCGCGGTGTGAGTGGTTTTATATTTCCGGTGATTGCGCGGTGTGAGGGGTTTATATTTCCGGTGATTGCGCGGTGTCGGGGGGGGGTTTATATTTCCGGTGATTGCGCGGTGTGAGGGGTTATATTTCTGGTGATTGCGCGATGTGAGGGGTTTTATATTTCCGGTGATTTCGCGGTGTGAGGGGTTTTATATTTCCGGTGATTGCGCGGTGTGGGGTGGAGGGGTTTATATTTCCGGTGATTGCGCGGTGTGGGTGGTTTTATATTTCCGGTGATTGCGCGGTGTGAGGGGTTTTATATTTCCGGTGATTGCGCGGTGTGAGGGGATTTATATTTCTGGTGATTGCGCGGTGTGAGTTTTATATTTCCGGTGATTGCGCGGTGTGGGGGGTTTATATTTCCGGTGATTGCGCGGTGTGAGGGGTTTATATTTCCGGTGATTGCGCGGTGTGAGGGGTTTATATTTCCGGTGATTGCGCGGTGTGAGGGGGTTTTATATTTCCGGTAATTGCGCGGTGTGAGGGGGTTTATATTTCCGGTGATTGAGCGGTGTGAGGGGTTTATATTTCCGATGATTGCGCGGTGTGAGTGGTTTTATATTTCCGGTGATTGCGCGGTGTGAGTGGTTTTATATTTCCGGTGATTGCGCGGTGTGGGGGGGTTTATATTTCCGGTGATTGCGCGGTGTGAGTGGTTTTATATTTCCGGTGATTGCGCGGTGTGAGTGGTTTTATATTTCCGGTGATTGCGCGGTGTGGGGGGTTTATATTTCCGGTGATTGCGCGGTGTGAGGGGGTTTATATTTCCGGTGATTGCGCGGTGTGGGGGGGTTATATTTCCGGTGATTGCGCGGTGTGAGGGGGTTTATATTTCCGGTGATTGCACGGTGTGGGGGGTTTTATATTTCCGGTGATTGCACGGTGTGGGGGGGTTTATATTTCCGGTGATTGCGCGGTGTGAGGGGGTTTATATTTCCGGTGATTGCGCGGTGTGAGGGGGTTTATATTTCCGGTGATTGCACGGTGTGGGGGGTTTTATATTTCCGGTGATTGCACGGTGTGAGGGGTTTTATATTTCCGGTGATTGCGCGGTGTGAGGGGTTTATATTTCCGGTGAATGCGCGGTGTGTAATGTTTTATATTTCCGGTGATTGCGCGGTGTTATATTTCCGGTGATTGCGTGGTGTGAGGGGTTTATATTTCCGGTGATTGCGCGGTGTGAGGGGGGGTTATATTTCCGGTGATTGCGCGGTGTGGGGGGTTTTATATTTCCGGTGATTGCGCGGTGTGAGGGGTTTATATTTCCGGTGATTGCGCGGTGTGAGGGGTTTTATATTTCCGGTGATTGCGCGGTGTGGGGGGTTTATATTTCCGGTGATTGCGCGGTGTGGGGGGGGTTTATATTTCCGGTGATTGCGCGGTGTGAGGGGTTTATATTTCCGGTGTTTGCGCAGTGTGAGGGGGTTTATATTTCCGGTGATTGCGCGGTGTGAGGGGTTTATATTTCCGGTGATTGCGCGGTGTGAGGGGTTTATATTTCCGGTGATTGCGCGGTGTGAGGGGTTTATATTTCCGGTGATTGCGCGGTGTGGGGGGTTTTATATTTCCGGTGATTGCGCGGTGTGGGGGGGTTTATATTTCCGGTGATTGCGCGGTGTGAGGGGTTTTATATTTCCGGTGATTGCGCGGTGTGAGGGGTTTTATATTTCCGGTGATTGCGCGGTGTGAGGGGTTTTATATTTCCGGTGATTGCGCGGTGTGGGGGGGTTTATATTTCCGGGGATTGCGCGGTGTGAGGGGTTTTATATTTCCGGTGATTGCGCGGTGTGAGGGGTTTATATTTCCGGTGATTGCGCGGTGTGAGGGGTTTATATTTCCGGTGATTGCGCGGTGAGAGGGGGTTTATATTCCCGGTGATTGCGCGGTGTGAGGGGTTTATATTTCCGGTGATTGCGCGGTGTGGGGGGGGTTTATATTTCTGGTGATTGCGCGGTGTGAGGGGTTTTATATTTCCGGTGATTGCGCGGTGTGAGGGGGTTTATATTTCCGGTGATTGCGCGGTGTGGGGGGGTTTATATTTCCGGGGATTGCGCGGTGTGAGGGGGTTTATATTTCTGGTGATTGCGCGGTGTGAGGGGTTTATATTTCCGGTGATTGCGCGGTGTGAGAGGTTTATATTTCCGGTGATTGCGCGGTGTGAGGGTGTTTATATTTCCGGTGATTGCGCGGTGTGAGAGGTTTATATTTCCGGTGATTGCGCTGTGTGGGGGGGTTTATATTTCCGATGATTGCGCGGTGTGAGGGGTTTATATTTCCGGTGATTGCGCAGTGTGAGGAGTTTATATTTCCGGTGATTGCGCGGTGTGAGGGGTTTTGTGGGGCGAGATGTAGATTTTGTTGGTGACATTTTGGGGACTTTTTATTCCATACGTTGGAGAATCGCGGCGACCAATAAAAGCGACGTTCACATGTGAATTATTTCTGAGGGTTAAATAATTTGATATTTAAATAATTTGGACAATAACGGATGCGGCGATTCCGTTACTTATTTTTAACATTCACATAATTTTTTTCTAAAAAAAACAAAAACGTATTACACTGGTAACCGGTCGGAATCGCGCACTTTCTTCAGAGGACAGAGGAAGCCGCGATCTCTAACTGATCAGATGCCGCGGTCACTATTAATCACGGCTTATGAGGGGTTAAACAGCAGGGATTGCGCTGTCTCTGATCTTAGCGTTTGCAGGCGGCTGTCAGTAGTCGTGTACGGTGCAGGCTCCGCTCCTTCTAGTGTGATGACGCACGTACAACATAATACTATAGATCTGATGTCACCAAGGGGTTAATCCCTCCCACTTAAAAGAATTAATAATAATTACCAACACTGTGCCAAACAAAAACGCACCAAAACCGGATAGAAATGACCTCATGTAACCTTACTACTGCATCGTGGGAAAGTTCCTGACTGATAACAGAGAACACAACAGCGGTGACCGGAAGTCATGTAGACCCAGCCTGCGCTGCTCTATCGAATACCCGGCAAAAGCTGAAGGACCTGTGATGACGTCACCACCATGTGACCAGGACGGAATGGACCAGAACTCCGCCCCTCATGTCACGTGATCCTCGTCACAGGTCTTTCATACATCGATCAATCTTTCCACTTGTAAGCTACGCCCCTGATGCCGCGGTCACGTGATCTTGATATGGTCAGGTCTATCCGCCACGTCTTCTCTACTGATAAGCTCCGCCCCTCCTGCCCCGGTCACATGTGGGTGACGTCATCAGAAGGCCTTCAGCTATTGCCGTGTACGAGGTGGAGAGCAGCGCTGGTCGGGTGTTCTCTTTGTTATCAGTCTGTATACAAATAACTATCAATCATTGAGTGACCCCGCCCACTGAACTCCTAGCCGGGATTTAACCCCTCTAGTGCCGGCCTCTTTGGGGTAAGTAGTTATTTCTGGTCTTTGTAGTGGTCGGGTGTTTTGCGGGACGAGTCGTGTTTTGTAATGACATAATATTCGGGACATACAACTTATTCACTGACTTTTATACATTTCTTGTTAATGTCGTTCACCGTGCGGTTTAAGGGAATGTTCACACGTAGCGAATGTTCCGCCTGTGATTGGCTGCAGGGGTCACATGACGCCTTCTTCTTTCACTGCACAGACACACAGCGTGTTCTCGCGGGATCACGCTGTGATGTCACTTCCTCCCACCAGCGCGTCGGACGAGAGAAGACACATCGGCTCCAGGCGTCCGAGATATGCTGCTGCAGATTCAACTGTACCCTCTCGGACGCCTGGAGCCGATGTGTCTCTTCTCGTCCGACGCGATGGTGAAGGAGCTGTGGGAGGAAGTGACGTCACAGCGTGATCCCGCGAGAACACGCCGTGTGTCTGTGCAGTGAAAGAAGCTGGGTGGGAGCGATGAGAAGAGTATGATGCTGATTGGTCACTGATTGGTCAGCGCCACACACTTCTATTTACAACGCCCAGTTGTCCATTGAAAAACTCATTTGCATAAATATAAAATTGCTCATAACTTGGGCAAAAATGATCGTTTTTCAAAAAACCCCTAAACGTTGCTGTTCTCTACATCGCAGCGCCGATCACGCAATAGGAGATGGGGTTATAATCTGGTGACGGCCTCTATAATCACCAGGACCGGTTCCGTTTTTTCCTCCGTCTTGTCAGATCTATAGCTTTGTTATTTGTCAGTCGATGGCGCGAGGATTAGATTCTGCGGGACGAGCTGTGGATTTTCATCACTTTTTACTACATTATTAATATATTTTTTTATAGCGACCAATAATCCGCCATTGTGGTGTTTGGTATTACTGTGTTCGCCGTGCGGGTAAATAACGTTCTGTTGTATTTCTGACTCTCACGGACGCCGTTATTCCACTTATGTTTCTGGTTCTGGTTTTTTACGTTACTTTACAGAATATTTGGGAAAATCGTTTGTGGAGGTTTTTTTTTTTTATTCATAAATGAAAACTTTATTTGACTGTTTTTTCTAATAAAGTCATTCCTGTTCTGGGGGACGTGAACGAGTGATGATCAGATCGCCGGTACAATTCACTGTAATACTAATGTATCGCGATATATCGTGATTAATATTAAGGGGTTAATAGGAGCAGAAAGATGGCGGACCGTCATTACCCCCCAGGCTGCCATGACAACCATCTGCACCCCGTGATTACATCGGAGAAGCCGATGAGCGGATCACCCCCTCTTTCTTACAGCTTAGATTCCAGAAACACTATTTTCCACGGCATCTAAGTAGTTAAATGTCTGGGATCGGCGATCTCCCTGATCCTGGCTGTTAGCGCGAGGTGTCCGCTATAATACACCCGCAGCGTGTGGAGCGGGCTCAGCCTGTAAACCCCTCCATACTTCTCCCCCCGCACCGTGACATTCAGTGTTGTCATGGGGACGGCTGCTCTTGGACATGACTGAGGGATTGCTGGCGTCTTTCTTGTTAGGGAGTGTTCACACGCAGTGACCAGAAACGTCTGAGAATACCGAGATGTTTTCAGTCGAAAACAGCTCCTGATTTTCAGACCTTTTTTTAACTCGCGTTTTTTGCGCCGTTTTTTTCACCAGTTTTTGGAACTGTTTTTCGATAGTCAATGAAAAACGCCTCCAAAAACGTCCCAAGATGTGTCCTGCACTTCTTTTGACGAGCCGTCATTTTACGCGCCGTATTTTGACAGCGACGCGTAAAATGACACCTCGTGGGAACAGAACATCGGAATTCCCATTGAAAGCAATGGTCAGAAGTTTGTAGGCGCATTAGGGGCGTTGTCTGAAAACACTGCATGTGAACATACCCTTACAGTCTAAGGGGGGATTCACACAAGCGGGATTTGGCAGCGTGTAGGGCGCGTGGTTTTCGCGCGGCACGCAATGCCCTATAGAAGTCTATGGGGCAGTACAGACAGTCCGTGTATTTTGCGCAGCGTTTGTTCGCTGCGCAAAATACGCGACAGGTTCAATAACTCTGCGTATTTCACGCATCACGCACCCATTGAAGTCAATGGGTGCGTGAAAACCACGCATGTCGCACGGAAGCACTTCCGTGCGAACTGCGTGTTTGCGCAACAGCTGTCAAAAGGATGAATGGAAACAGAAAAGCACCACGTGCTTTTCTGTTTCCAAGCATCCAAACGGAGTGTCTTTGCGAGGAGCGAACCCCGACAACCGAAGCTAACTTCACCGGGTTCGGCCAAACTCGTTTTGGCCGAACCCGGCCAAAAAATTTCCGGTCCGCGACGTCGGGAGACATTCACTGTGCATGGTGCTGAAAGAGTTAAACTGTTTCAGCACCATGGACAGTGACTTGTGATCCCAAAATACATGAACCTGTAAAAAAAAAACGAAGTTCTAACTTACCGATTACTCCTGTCTCCTTCCTGCAGTCCGACCTCCCGGGATGACACTTCAGTTCAAGTGACAGCTCCAGCCAATCACAGGCCAAGCACAGGCTGCAGCCAATCACAGGCTGCAGCGGTCACTTGGAGTGCCGCGTCATCCAGGGAGGTGGGGCCCGATGTCAAGAGAGGCGCGTCACCATGGACGCGTCACCAAGGACGCGTCACCAAGGCAACGGCCGGGAAGTTCTCGGTAAGTAGGAACTTTATCCTTTTTTTTACATGTTTTTCGCTGTTGTGTTCGGCATTCACTGTCGAGGGTGCTGAAAGATTTAGCTCTTTCAGCACCTTGGACAGTGACGGGCGTTGACAAGCCTCATCTCTATGATGCCGGCTGCGCGAAAATCACGCAGCCGCGCATCAGACACGCATGACACACGCAGCTGTCAAATGGTTTTTGCGCTCGCAAAACGCCGCGTTGTTTGCGTGCGCAAAAACGCAACGTTCGTGTGAATCTCCCCAAAGAGGTTTATGAATTCGCACCATTAACCCCTACATGACCAGCTACATTTTTCTGTTTTTGCCTTTCAGCCGCCATAACTTTTTTCTTTTTTCACTGACGTGGCTTTGTGAGGCCGTGTTTTATGCGAGAGAAATACTATTTTTGTTCCCCACAGTTTAAAATAATATTTTTTTTACGGCGTGAATATAGGAAAAAGCCATTCTCGCCATTGTTTTTCTACTTTATTTTTATCTCATTCACGTTTCACGCTAAATAACCGGTTAGATTAATTCTTCAGGTCATTACGGTCGTGCAGATACCGAATATGTGTAGGTTTTTTGTTTTTATTTAGTGTAGGGGCAATAAAATTTATTTTATTCAAAATAATGACTTTTTGTTACTTTTTTTGATTTATTTATTTATTTTTTATTCCCATTAACCCCTTCAGGACCAAGCTCATTTTGGCCTTCAGGACCAGACCCATTTTTTCAAATCTGACATATTTCACTTTATGTGGTAATAACTCCGGAATGCTTTTACCTATCAAAGCGATTCTGAGATTGTTTTCTCGTGACACATTGGACTTTATGATAGTGGAAAAATTTGGTAGATAAATTCAATATTTATCAGTGAAAAACACCAAAATTTTGTGAAAAATTAGCATTTTTCTAAATGTAAATGTATCTGCTTGTAAGACAGGCTGTTATACCACACAAAATTGTTGCTAATTAACATCCCCCATATGTCTACTTTAGATTGGCATCGTTTTTTGAACGTCCTTTTATTTTTCTATGACATCACAAGGCTTAGAACTTTAGCAGCAATTTCTCACATTTTCAAGAAAATTTCAAGTCTATTTTTACAGGGGCCAGTTCAGTTGTGAAGCGGCTTTTAGGGCCTTATATATTAGAAACCGCCAAAAAGTCACCCCATTTTAAAATCTTCACCCCTCAAAGTATTCAAAACAGCATTTAGAAATCTTCTTAACACTTTAAATGTTTCACAGAAATTAAATCAACGTGGAGGTGAAATTTTCAAATTTCATTTTTTTTTTGCAGAAATTCATTTTTAATCTATTTTTTCTGTAACACAGAAAGTTTTACCAGAGAAACGCAACTCAATATCTATTGCCCAGATTCTGCCGTTTTTAGAAATATCCCACATGTGGCCCTAGTGTGGTAATGGACTGAAGCACCGGCCTCAGAAGCAAAGGAGCACCTAGTGGATTTTGGGCCTCCTTTTTATTAGAAAATATTTTAGGCACCATGTCAGGTTTGAAGGGCTCTTTCGGTGCCAAAACAGTGGAAATACACCAAAAGTGACCCTATTTGGGAAACTAGACCCCTTGAGGAAATTATCTAGGGGTATAGTGAGCATTTTGACCCCGCAGGTTTTTTGGAGAAATTATTGGAAGTAGGCCGTGAAAATTAAAATCTACATTCTTTCAAAGAAAATGTAGGTTTAGCTAATTTTTTCTAATTTCCACAAGGACTAAAGGAGAAAAAGCACCGCAACATTTGTAAAGCAACTTCTCCCGAGTAAAACAATACCCCACATGTGGTAATAAACGGCTGTTTGGACACACGGCAGGGCTTAGAAGGGAAAGAGCGCCATTTGGCTTTTGGAGCTCAAATTTAGCAGGAATGGTTTGCGGAGGCAATGTCGCATTTGCAAAGCCCCTAAGGGATCAAAACAGTGAAAACGCCAAAAAAGTGACTCCATTGAGAAAACGACACCCCTTGAGGAATCCATCTAGGGGTGTAGTGAGCATTTTGACCCACAGGTGTTTCATAGATTTTATTAGAATTGGGCAGTGAAAATAAAAAAAATCCTTTTTCTTCAATAAGACATAGCTTTAGTTCCAAATTTTTAATTTTCTCAACAAATAAAGGAAAAAAAGAACCCCAACATTTGTAAAGCAACTTCTCTGGAGTACGGCAATACCCCACACGTGGTCATAAACTGCTGTTTGGGCACACGGCAGAGCACAGAAGGGAAGGAGCGCCATTTGCTTTTGGTGTACAGATTTAGCTCCATTTGGTTTCTGGTCGCTATGTTGCATTTGCAAAGTCCCTGTGGAACCAAAATAGTGGATTCCCCCCAGAAGTGACCCCATTTTGGAAACAACACCCTCAAGGTATTCACCTAGGGGTGTAGTGAGCATGTTAACCCCACAGGTGTTTTGCAGAAATTCGTGTGCACACGATGTGGGAGAGTGAAAATAGAAATTTTTCCTTAGATACGCCAATATGTGGTGCCCGGCTTGTGCCACAATAACAAGACAGCTCTCAATTTTTATGCGGTGTTTCCCGGTTTTAGAAGCACCCTACGTGTGGCCCTAATCTTTTGCCTGGACATTCGACAGGGCTCAGGAGTGAAAGAGTACCATGTAAAATTGAGGCCTAATTTGGCGACATATAAAGTATTGGTTCACAATTGCAGAGGCTTTGATGTGAAATAAAAGAAACCCCTGAGAAGTGACCCCATTTTGGAAACTGTACCCCTCAAGGAATTTATTAAGGGGTGTAGTGAGCATTTTCACCCCACGTGTCTTTTCCATAAATGATTGCGCTGCCGAAGGTAGAAATTAAAATTTTGCCCTAGATATGCCAATTCATTGTCAAATATGTTGTGCCACTGGGGACACACACCTCAAAAATTGTTAAAAGGGTTCTCCCGGGTATGGCGATGCCATATATGTGGACATAAACAGCTGTTTGGGCATGCTGTAGGGCTCAGATCGGTGGGAGCGCCATTTGGCTTTTGGAGCGTGGAATTTGCTTGGTAATAGTTTTGTTTGGAGTATCACTGTTGTTTCCGTTTATAATGTGGGGCATATCTGAGCTGGGCAGAGTACATCAGGGGCATAGTCAGGTGGTATAATAATAAGGTAAAAAAATAAATAAAATAATCCATAGATGTGTGTTACGCTGTGATCGATCCTTTCTGCACAGGCCGGTGTCGCACTGATAACTGGCGTCCTTCCTTATCCCCCTTTTGGTCCACACTCTGCACCTTGGCAGTTTGGGGAATTTTGCCGGGAAAGTGTTGTCCTGGTATAATACGGACGCCCTCGCTTCCAGCGGATATGGTTGGGCCCTCCCCTTCCTGGTTCCCTAATTTTAGTGCCTTGATACATCGCCTTATGAAACAGAAGAAATGTTCCCCTCGGGCCGGCACAACTGAATATTTTTCTTTCCTGACTTATTGCAGCCTTAACTTATTTTATTTTTTCATAGACGTAGTGGTAAGAGGGCTGTTTTTTTTACGGGACGAGCTGTAGCTTTTATTGGTACCATATTGGGGTACATGCGACTTTTTGATCACTTGTTATCCTTTTTTTGGGAGGCAAGGTGACAAAAAAACAGCAATTCTGCCATAGCTTGTTTTTTTTTATACAGCGCCCCACCATGCGTTATAAACTACATGTTACCTTTATTCTGTGGGTCAGTACGATTCCGGCGATAACTAATTTATAGAACTTTTTTATAACTTTTTGCACAATAAAATTACTTTTGGAAAGAGAATGTATTTCTTCTGTCGCGATGTTGTGAGAGCCATAACTTTTACATTTTTTCGTCGATGGAGCGGTGTGAGGTTTCTTTTTTGCGAGACCAGGTATAGATTTTATAGGTACCGTTTTTGGATACATGCGACTTTTTGATCACTTTTTATTTCAATTTTTGGAAGACGGTGACCAAAAAAACAGTAATTATGGCAGTGTTTTTGAGGGTTTTTTTTTACGGCGTTCACTGCGCTGGATAAATAACATAATATTTTTATAGTTTAGGTTGTTACGGTCGCAGCGATACCAAATATGTATGGCTTTATTATTTTTTTCAATAATAAATGACTTAAGGGAAAAAGGGCGATTGTGTTTTATTTTATTACTTGAAACTTTTATTGTATGTTTTACAACTTTTATTTTTAGTTTTTTGACACTTTTCTTTTTTTAGTCCCACTAGGGGACTTGAATATCCAACTGTTTGTTTGATGTTCTAATACATTGCACTACCTATGTAGTGCAATGTATTGGAACTGTCAGTTGTTCACTGACAGCAAGCCGATCAGGCTCCGCCTCTAGGCGGGGCCTAATCAGCTTACGTAATGGCAGACAGGAGTCCATTGTTAGGGCTCCTGTTGCCATAGTAGCAGTCGCCAGCCTTGCCATCGCGTGGCAAGGCTGCCGATTTGCTACAAACCTCTAGGATGCAGCGATCACAATGGATCGCTGCATCGAAGGGGTTAATACCAGGAATCGGAGCTAGCTCCGGTTCCCGGCGATAGATCGGGGTGTCCGCTGTAACATACAGCGGACACCCACTGCTGATGACACCGGCTCAGCTTCTGAGCTGGAAGCTGAGCCGGCGCCATCTTGCCGATGGTACCGGAAGCCTCCTGGGCCCCGCCGACGACGGGGCATAGGAGGATTCCGTTACAGGCTGATCGGGAGGTAAGTATTAGCCCTCCGATCGCCTTTGCAGCCACCGGCAACCCAGCGATCACGTTGCTGGGGTGCCGGTGGCTATAAACTCCTCACATGCTGCCATCTCTATTGAACGCAGCATGTGAGGGTTTAATCGGCCGGATCGGATGCTAGTTCCGGTCCTGGCCGATACCTCAGGATGACAGCTGTAATATACAGCAGTCACCCGGCGGTGATGTCGCTGGCTTAGCTCCAGCTTCATCTCCATCACGTACAGTTACGTGAAAAGGCGGTAATCCACCAGCTTTAATCACGTAACTGTACGTGATTGGGCGGGAAGGGGTTAAGGGATATCTTTATTTAGATTTTTTTTTTTACTTGTAATGTATTAGCATAACCCTGTAACTAATACATTACACTGTGTCACTATGACACAGGCTTCTGATCGGGCAGCACATAGTGTGCCCGAACAGCAGGCAAACGGAACAGACAGCCCTGGGGTCCTTGGTAGGTCCCCAGGGCTGACTGCAGAGGGATTCCCTGGTGTTTGATCGCATCACCGGGTCTCAAAGAAGGGATTTCCCTTTGATCATGCCGCGGTCACGGACCGGGGCAATCAAAGGGTTAAACAGCTGGGGTTGGAATGTCCTGACCGCAAATGGGAAGACACTTTACAATAATGTTTCTAAACTCCTTATAAACTTCACGCTGAAAGACGTCGTAAAATATCATCATTTATAAGTCGGGTCATTATTTTTGGGCCGATAAAAACTTCACCTTCCAAAATGTTTTATTATGATTTTTTTTTTCTCTGTACACAATTGAAATTGACAACTCCTCATTACTCCACAATCTCCAGGTGAGGAGGGTCTTACAAGGAGCCCCCTCCCAAACACTTGGGTGTCTCAGTCACTATTGACTGCAGCATTGAAGAGGTTCAATGGCCGTAATCGCAGTTCTTCTAGGTTTCCGGCCTTTGCAGCAAGGTGTCTGGTCTTCCCTATGTCATGTGACTGAGTCCTGAGCGGTAAATGTCCTGTGCAGGAAGGGGTTAAATGAGTAAAATACAAGTTTATACTCAATCTTATCCCACAAAACAATGTTTCTCGTTAAAGTATTCACTGGGGACACAGTACCATGGGTAGAGGCCGCTGTCACTAGGACACTAGGTAAATATAAAAATAATATTTGGCTCTGCTGTACCCTCTGCTGAGCACCCCGCTCCTCAGTTTTAGCCTAGTGTCTGTAGGAGGCAGACATTTTGCTAGATATTTTATTTTTATTTCGTTTTCAGGTTCAGGGTACGAGTCCCTCGTGTGTTCCACTTGGTGACTTCCCTGCAGGCGCTGAGCGGTAGGGATGCCCACCCTTTCCGTTAATGCCCGGCATTTTGGCGGATGCTATTTCCACATCGGTGAATCCCCACCCCTCTGTTGGATGTTACCGCTCTGGTCACCCAGTTCCCTATTAGCGCCCTCGACGGTTGAGGATGCCGGACAGCCGCACTACTTGTGTGTGTTTTCCTATAGGGTGACAGGCTGCGCCTGAAGATGACTGACAGGTAAGTTCTCCTGCCGCCATTGGGAGCCTCTTTGGTGGGGGAGCATTCAGACTATGTCAGCAGGCTTTGCGGCATTATATATAGAGGGTTGTTTTTTTCTCGGATGTTGTGTCCTTACTAATGAGGTCTCTAACACATGTGCTGGCAGACATACTTAGGCATTATCTTCTACTTTTTACTACAAGCCACGGCGTTCCACGGACTGCGCCATTGGTTCTCTGCTAGGTTGCAAGCTGGCCACGCCCCTTGCACTACCGCCGGCGCTCCTCCCCGCCCCACTGTGTTCCTGCACCATTTTCCCGTTTTGATTGCTCACCAAGCAGGACCTGAGTCACATGCCTGCCCTGTACAATCAGCACGGCGCAGGTTTTTGGATGGAGGAGAGGGGTAATTCTGTTCTCGTCAGATAATTCTTAACAGTAGTGAACGCCATAGTACACTGAGCGGTATACAGAAGTCATACAGCGCTAGGATAGCCATTGGCTATGGTGTTTTTTTGTAAAATGCTCATAATATGTCATCAAAGGGAAAAGCTACTAAGACCCCCAACACCCCCACTATTGTTACGCACCTTGTGTGTTCGCGGTACAGTACTAAGTTTCCATGCGAGCAGGCTGAACCAGTCTGTGTTCAGTGCACTCCACCTAAAGCATCACAGGACTCCCCATCTCGCATGGTTAATGAGCATATTGCCCCCCAATGGGCGGCTTCGCTCACCCAGGAGGTAGATAAACTCGCCCTTCTTTCTCAGGCCATGGCGGATGCCTTACAACGCCTTCCTCAGCAGTTAGCGTCCCAATTGTCTGATCCCTCTCAGGCACCACAGTCCATTTAGGCCCCCAGACGTTCTTCCCTGGATTGCACTCGTTCTAGTTCTCCCAGTGCATCCCGAAAGCGGGCCCGGAAATCAAAACCGTATCATTCTTCCTCTGTTTCCTCTTTGGACAAAAATGCTACAGGCGTCCTCCATTCTTTTCATTCAAGAGCTATATCTGAACCAACTTCTTCTTTGAGTTATTGCAGCTCCACAGGCAACCCCCTCTGGTCTTTCCAGATCACAAGGGTTTTGACATTGTTTTCTGATTCATGGAAACACTTTGACCGGTCTATGCATCTGTACAACAGTGCAGACTATATGTTTCCTTTCTCTGATGAGTGTATTGCCAAATGGTCAGCTCACCCCAAGGTAGATGCTACAATGGCCCGGCTTTATGAAAATACTACCTTTCCGTTTGCAGATGCTTCCGCCTTAAAGGTTCATGTTGATGCTGAAGTGGAGTCTATGGCTAAAGCCACTTTCAGCATGGTCGCAGCTTCAGTCAGACTCCCTTTTGCAGCATATTTGTTTAGCATGGCTAGTATTGAACTAATACTCAACTACAGGACACAATTGATTCGGGGGACTACCAAGTGGATAATTCCCTGCTAGCTGCAGAGCTTTTGCAGATGTCTAAATGCATCTGTGATCTCCAAAGGTCGGCTAATGCGGTAGCTGTCTGCTGGGCCATTTGGACTAGGAACTGGGATACTGACAGTACCTCTAGGAAGTGACCCTATGAAGGACGAAAACCTTCCGTTTGCCCAGGATCTCCTTTATGGACATGGCCTGGTCGAACTCATTTCTGAGGCTACAGGAAGAAGGAGCACTTTACTTCAACAATGTTGTCAAAGACGACGCCCAGTTCCCTCAGTCAGCAGAGAAAGATGATTTCGTTCATTTTGGTACTCGGCCCCACGTCAGAGGCAGAACTCCCTTCCGAACGCACAGACATTTTTTCCGGTGTAGAAACTCCTGGCAGCCTTGCAACAGACCCGCTAGACCTGCTCCGGCACAGTGGGCTACCACATACTTAAAATTTGCCCTCATCTGAGCTGCTCCATCGTATTGGGGGACGGCGGCTCTTCTTCCAGGAGCCATGGCTCGAAGACATTGAAGACGCCTGTGTGCGGGAGGTTGTCGACAGGCTACAAAATACAGTTTTCTTCTCGCCCTCCTGGGCGTTTTTTCCTGTCAGCGCCCCCTCGGTGCCCCTCCAGGGCCCAAGCTTTTTCTCAAGCCATTCAAAGCATCCTCCATCAAGGAGCAATTGTCCCAGTATGAACTCCAGAACTGTTCAAAGGGTTTTATTCCATCCCTTATTAGAGTACAAAAGAAGGACGGATCTCTTCGACCCATTTTGGATGTAAAACGTCTCAATCGATATTTGAAGATTCAAAGGTTTTTTCGTGGAGTCTCTTCGATTGGTAGTCGCTTCCTTGGAGGTCGACGAGTTCCTGTCCTCAATAGATATCAGGGATACTTCTCTTCATGTTCCCATTGTTCAAGTACATCAGCGTTTCTTGCACTTTGCAGTAGGTTCAGAGCTTTTCCAGTTTATGGCCTTCCCCTTTGGGCTGGCCATGGCTCCAAGGGTCTTCACCAATGTCATGGCGGCGCCCATGGCTTTTCCCAGATCCAGGGGGATAGCGGTTATCCCATATTTGGCCGATCTTCTGGTGAAGGCACCTTTCAAACAGGACAGTGACAGTACTCCACAGGAATGCTCCATTCGCTTCATGAAAGTCTTGGGGACTTCATGGCAGTCCCATTTGCTAAATTTTACTCCCGATCTCTAGCTGGCTATTCTATTTAGTTGGGACAAGTCTCCGGAGTGCTTGGTTCTGATGATTCGTCTGCCCCCTTCAGTCAAGGAGGAGCTGCTGTGGTGGATGTCTTTCCCAGGCATCTTTCAGGAAAAACCCAACAACTATCAACTGGCAAGTCATCACAACGGATGGAAGTTTGTCTGGATGGGGGGGGGGGGGTTTCTTTGGCTGCCTCACAGTCCAGGGCATCTGATCCGATTCGGAAGCTCCGCTACAGATCAACATGAAGTCTCGTCTCCAGACTCTTCCAGTGCGGATACAGACAGACCACTCTACAGCAGTGGCTTACCTCAATCATCACGGAGGTACAGGAAAGAGGACTCTATGGAAGAAAACCCCTAAGATCCTTCACTGAACGGAACAAAATGTCCCAGAAATCTCAGCGGTGCACATCTGTCACGCCTCGTGGGGAATGTGAACTCACTGGGCCGGTCCGCTGTTGCGGAGTAGCAGCTGGCCAAACAAGGGTCAATGATAGTGTTTAGGACTAGAGTACCTGAATAGAAGACTTGACACGGACACTTGACTTCACCAGTCATTTCAAACACTTGACTTGACTTGGACACAGATACTGGATACAGGAAAACAGAATACAGCTAATCATTTGCTAGACAAACATGGGTTGACACAACATTGTTCTGGCAAGGAATGAATGGGCAGAGTCCCTTTTTTAGTTCCTAGTATGCTGGGATAGGTTGGGGAGATTTTCCTGGTGCACGTGCTGGCCCTTTAAGGCCAGGAGCGAGCTAGTGCACCTTATGAGCAGCAGTGACAGAGGCCAGAACACCCCGGCATCCCCGGAAAGGAGGTGGAGGATGCCGGCACGGAGGTGATAGAAGCTGGCGCCCGCCCGGGGAAGTAGGACGGTGACGATCGGCGGCTGCAACCATTACAACATTCCAGGAGTAGACAACTGGAAGGCGGAATGCCTGGATCCCAGAGAATGATCTCTTCATCCAGAGATTTTCAGCGCATTTGCATTCGGTGGAGTTTCCCAGACGTGGATCTCTTCGCCTCTCACCTTAATCACAAGTGCCCGGACTACGTCACCAGAACCAGGGATTCCAGGGCCATAGGAGCCGACGCTCTGGTTCTACCCTGGTCATCCTTCAACCTCCTTTATCTTTTTCCTCCCCTTCTACTCCTGCATCGAGTGCTGAAAAGGGTCAAGGACGCAGGAATCCCAGCCATTATAGTGGCCCCAGACTGGCCTCGCAGGGCTTGGTATGCGGATCTCATGCTCATGTTAGCAGATGCCCCATGGCCGCTTCCTCAGCGGCACAACCTCTTTTCCAGAGGTCCAATGTTCCACTCTGTTTTATCTCGGCTGCTTTTGACGGCTGTGCTATTGAATTTGCGATTTTGAAGTTCAAAGGTTTCTCTGATCCGGTCATTCAGACCATGATTAAGGCCCAGAAGACTCAATCCCAAAGAATTTACCATCGCGATTGGTTGTTTTATTGTAGATGTGTGAATCCCATCAGCTCCACCCCCTCCGTTTTTCCATCTCACAAATTTTGGCCTGCTTCCACGTTGGCTTGGCTCATGGACTTAGATTGGCTACTATATAAAGGGGCAGGTTTCATCCCTATCTATTTTTTTTCCAACACTTAATGACTTTCCGCGCTCCAATTAAGTCTTTTTTGCAGGGAGTCACACATTGTGCTCCTTCTTATCCATCTCCTCTCGAATCATGGGATCACAATTTGGTCCTTGACGCTCTCCAGGCTGCACCCATCGAACCTTTTGTGGGAAGTTTCTCTCAGGATCTTATTTTGGAAGGTAGTTCTCCTTGTGGCGATCACCTCTATCTGTAGAGTTTATGAGCTGGCAGCCTTGTCCTGCAAACCTCCGTTTACGTTTTTTCATAGGGTCAAGGTCGTGCTACGTCCATTTCCATCTTTCCTTCCTAAGGTGGCTTCCTCCTTCCAAATTAATGAGGACATTGTCTTTCCTTTGTTTTGTTCTAAACGTTCTCATCCACGTGAACGTGCCTAACATTGCATGGATGTCGTCACAGCCACTCGGGTCCACATTGCTATGAAGTCCTTCCGAAAGTCGGACTCCCTATTTGTTGTTCCTAAGGGCCCTCATAAGATTGGCCCAGCTTCAAAGGCCACCTTTGCTAGCTGGATCTGGTTGGCCGTTTAAAAGTGCCTACTCTGCTAAGGGTTTATAACCTCCCTTCCGGGTCACTGCTCATTCTACCAGGGCAGTTGGGGCCTCCTGGGAGGTGTTTTATCATGTTTTTGTCCTTCAGGTTCGTAAAGCTGTCACCTGGTCCTCGTTACATATTTTTCTGAGGTTTTACTGGATCCATTCTTTGGCCTCTGCCGATGCCAGTTTGGGTCGGATGGTGTTGCAAACACCCATTGTTTAGGCTGCTCGCATGGCTATGATTCTTTTTTCCGACCCTAATGGACTACTTTAGGATGTCCAATGGTACTGTGTTCCCCAGTGAGTACTTTAACGAGAAAACAGGATTTTTGTACTTACCAGTAAAATCTCTTTCTCGTTAAATTCACTGGGGGACACAGGTTCCGCCCTATTTTTTTACTGTTATGTTTTTGGGCTTCTTGAGATTGCCTTTCTCATGGAATACATATTGTGTTAAATCTTCTCTGCTCCTCTACTGCTCTTGGTACAAGAGGAGCTGAGTGTTCAACAGAGGTTATAGCCCACTGGGTGGAGCCACACTTTTTTTCATACTTACCTAGTATCAGTCTCCTAGTGACTGCGGCTTATACCCATGATACTGTGTCTCCCAGTGAATTCAACGAGAAAAAGATTTTACTGGTAAGTACAAAAATTCTGTTATCAATCAGCTCAACTACTCCTGCGACATAACATAAGAGATCACACTGCATGTTCCATTTATTTATAATGTCACCTCAGCTGCTGCAGAACCTCAAAGTTCATATCAATCACTGACTGCATAGTGTATCATGTCTTGTGAGATGCGAGCAATGTCTCCCCAGTATCCGCCATGTGTCAAGTTGTAAGGAGTCAGGTCTTCATTGTGTGGGGAAATGTCTTCATTTTACTTTTCTAAGCTGCAAATTCTCACCTGAGAGAGATGCCATAAATGTCTGATAACTGGGGTCCCACCTGTATGTGGAGAACGGGGTACCCCAAATAGCCTGGTGAGGTGATGACTGCATCCATGTGGAGAAATGACCACACATGTGCAGGACTCTCTCCATTCACTTGTATAGGAGTTCCAGAAACAGCCGAGCACGGCCAGAGGTGGGAGCCGCATCTATCAGACATTTCTGGCATATCTTGGGGAGAAATTTCCGTGTTGGGCATACACATTTTAATCCATGTGGTGACGGTTTTGAGAAAATGTTTCTCTCAATGATCAGTAAGTGAGGTTCTTGTTTTTTTTTTTTTTATACATGATGTTGTCTCCTGCATGATTTTCCATCTTCTCCTCTCCTCATAAAGACGTCTGCAGTACTAGATCCTCCAGTTCCTCCAGTTTCCCCATGTTCTCCTCCACAACGTTCTTTCTCCTGAAAGACCCACCAAGGATAGACAAGGACAGGAATGAGATGAGCAGAAGAATATTAAACTTCACCTTGGACATCATCTACCTGCTGAGCGGAGAGGTAAACTTTTCTACATTATAGAACAAGTCACACATAGTGAAGGGACAATACATAATAGGTAGAATCCAGTGTCCTGTATAACAGCGTCCAGACCTTCCAAGTGATGTCAAGCCAACAGCAGAAAAGCTGAAGATCAGCCACCAATATGGTCAGTTATGTGTCATGTCACCAGTGAAGCAATAGTAATGTTGTAGAGCAATGAGAATGACCAGGAACCAGGAGGATCAGGATGACCTCTATATAGAAACATAGAAGATGGCGGCAGGAGGAGAGCACATGGTCCATCTTGTACCCCTAATATTTCCTTTTTAGTTTTGGCCTTGTTCTAATTTCTCAATGTCTTTTTGTAGGTGAGGTCTCCAGTATTACAGATGTGGGGTCACTAGAGCTCTATACAGCGGGGTCACAATCTCCCTCTTTCTACTGAGGGGGCAATACTGTGTTCAGTTCTCTTAAGTGTCTCTCTCCATACACAGGAGTACACAATAGTGAAGAAGACATCGGATGACTGTACGACTCCCATCATCCATGAGTCAGGAGGATGGAGCAGTAGTCAGAGCCCCATCACAGAGCCTCCCCCTCACTCCCGGATACATGAGAAGAAGATCTTAGAACTTATCTACAAGATGACGGAGCTGCTGACTGGAGAGGTGACACTGCTGGGAATGCTGGGAAATTCTACAGTAACAGCACTGGAGGTGTCTGGGTGATGACTGTATCATTGTGTGTGTCAGGTTCCTATAAGGTGTCAGGATGTCACTGTCTATTTCTCCATGGAGGAGTGGGAGTATCTAGAAGGACACAAGGATCTGTACGAGGAGGTTATGATGGAGAACTACCGGCCGCGCACATCACAAGGTAAGAAGAGACAGATATAAATATATGTTTGGCATTACTGTGGACACAGGCTGGACTAGCGGCCATGTTGAAGCCATGTTGAGAACACCTGCTGTAAATCTGTGATGTGGGGGCCATAACATTACACATCTGTGCACATTTGTGGGGAGGGTAATTCATCACGTGTGTCTTCTCCTTCCAGGGTGGGACTGGCCCACACGTCATGATGTCATCTCATTTAGACCACGCCCACATTTTAACCCCTTCCCGCCACAGCCAGTTTTTCAGATTTTCATTTTTTCCTCCCCACCTTCCAAAAGCCATAACTTTTTTCATTTTTTTGTCGATTGAAGCGGCATAAGGGCATATATTTTGCGGGACAAGTTGTAGTTTTTAATAAAACCATTTTGGGGTACCTGCGAGGTTTTAATCACTTTTTATTCCATTTTGTTATTTATTTATTTTTTAAATAACATTTTATTGAGGTTTTAGAGAGAGGCAATATGTGAGTTACAATATGCATAAGAGCCACACTACATACAATATACGGGTAATTGTTAGAATTCACAATAAGAAGAATCGTATGTACAATTCGTTATCTCAATATTAAACAGACCAAATCATACAAACAGAACATTAAAGAAGTATGAGCATCTTGTTGTATGTTCTCACCACATGCACCCAACGTCAAGGGGGAGGGGGTAGAGATGAAGGCAATAGAGAAGGAGGGAAAAGAAACGCTCAAGGAGAGAGGTCTCCAAGAACATCAGGCCTTGTGGGAATGTTTAGAAAGTATTCCCAAACTAGAATATCAATCAACATTATCCAACACAGAGGGGGGGGGGGGGGTCTGCACCCCAGAGGTGTTGAAAGGAGTAATTTTTGCAGAATTCAAACCAGGGTGCCCAGATAATTTGGTACTTGGAATGAGAGTGCTACTCAGGATGCCAAAGCTCCCCCATTCTCACAAGCTGGGCTCCCTTCCTAAGCCAATGGTGGCGCAACCTCGGTCTTCCAATACAACGGTAGTAGAGATTTGGCCTCCGCGAAGAGCTGTAACCATAGCTCCTTGGGGGCCACCCCAGGGAATGTTGGCCACAGGTTTAGGAACACTACACGAGGGGTAATAACAATAGAGGAATGAGTTATGGTGTTGAGGACATTTTGTATCTGGACCAAAAGGGGGAGATTTTCTCACACTCCCACCACAAGTGTAGATATATTCCCGGGTCTTTATGGCACCTCCAACAGTCTGGGGAGATGTTGTTACACATTTTATGCAATACCCAGGGAGTCTTGTACCACCTAGAGGTCAGTTTGTATGAGGATTCTTGCAAATTAATACATCTTTAGGTCCCAAGGGAGTTTCGAAAAACCTCCTTGGTGTCCTCGTCAGAAAAAGTAGTCTTAAGTTCCAACTCCCAAGCTTTAAGAAAGGAGGGCTGTATTGTTGAATTCATCTTAATGAGATTATTATAGTATAGTGTAATAAGCTTCTTAGGTGGTTGTCGAAGGAGGAGGGTTGCTTCCAACCGGGGTAACAGGCGGTCTATTGGTCGCTGCCTAAACGCTCCCAGGTAACACCTTTTGAGGTGAGTGTAAGTGAGAAAATTGACAGACGAGAAACCAGGTTGAGACCGCAATTCAGGGAGGGTAGGAACAGTAGCTTACCTGCAAACGCCGATGCTGCTGCAGAATCAACTGTAGCCTCTGGCGCCGATGTGTCCTCGCTCGTCCGACACGATGCAGGACCTGGGGCAGGAAGTGAGTGATGACACAGCGTGATCTCTCGAGAACACGCTGTGTCTGCACTGCCAGAAGCTGGGCGTTCTGAAGAGAAGTGGATGATACTTCTATACACAACACCCAGCTAGTAAAAGAAGTAAACACGCCCAGATGTAACACACATAATACACGCCCAGTTGGACTTTAGCAAGCCTCATTTGCATAAATACAAAAATGGTCATAACTTGGCCAAAAATGCTCGTTTTAAAAAAATAAAAACGTTACTCTTATCTACATTGCAGCGCCGATCTGCTGCAATAACAGATAGGGGTTGCAAAATCTGGTGACAGAGCCTCTTTAACAAAACCCGTCTTCTCTGGGTCAATCAGGAATGGGAGTGTAATGTCGGGATAGGGAGACAGACAGGTGAGCCCTAATCTACCCGCCACTCAGTTCCTGCTTACTTGCACGGCACGTCCTAGGCGACGGCGTACAACTGGGCAACGGTCCCTACGCTCAATATGTGCACGACAGACAAACAGACAAGGGTACACAGAAGCTAAGGGAAATGGGGCAGTTGTCCACGGCAACACCGTGAGCAACAAGAGTAGTGAACGAGCCGAGTCAAACCAGGAGTGTACGAGGTACCAAATGCAGAGCAGGAGCGTAGTCAGTAAAGCCAGGGTCGATAAGAAGCAGAGGTCAATAGTAATAGCAGGGGCAGCAGAGCCAGGAAACATGAAAGAATCACAGGCAAAGACAAGCAGGAAATGAAGGTATAAATAGACCGAGGGCAGGAGCTAGAACCGTCTGGCCAGGCTGTGATAGGTTCTCCCACTCCTAAGCCTACCAGCCTGAGTGGTAGCAGATCCAGTCACTCTATCAGACCTAGGAGCAGGTGCAGACTGATTAACCACGGGCGCTGTGTCTGGCAGATCCTTTACAGGGAGTAAGGATTGCATCCTGTTAGCTATGATTTTGGCATATAATTTAACATCCACATTCAAAAGTGATATAGGGCGATAACTACCGCATAGCGACGGGTCTTTACCCTCTTTTGGTAATACCGAAATATGTGCTTCGAGCGCTGAAGGAGAGAAATGTTGAGAAGCGTTAAGAGAGTTACATACTCTGAGGCAGAATGTCAGCAGGACGTCTCCAAACTGTTTATAGTATGAGGCTGGAAGGCCGTCAAGACCTGGGTACTTACTAAAGGGCATACTGGAGAGCGCATCACAGATTTCTTTAAGTGTAAAAGGGGATTCTAGTTGGGCTTTTTGCGTAGCAGTTAAGGTACGAAGAGAAAGGGAGTCTAGGAAAGACTCAATTATCTCAGTTCTGTCCGCAAGGTCCTTGGGCGTCTCCCCAGGACATAGGTCATACAGTGTTTGATAGAAGGAGCAAAACTCAGCAACAATGTCATTGGTGTCCTCAAGTACAGCTCCAGTAGGAGACTGGATTTTGGAGATATAGTTCTGCTTTCTTCTCTTTTTAGCTAAGTAAGCCATGAGTTTGCTCCCCTTATCGCCATGCATGTAGTGTTTGTGAGTAGCAGAGGTATATGCCTTTGCCGTGCGCAAATTCAAACATTGTTTGAGTCTTTCTCTGTATAGATAGCGCCACACACACACACCCCCTGTAAAGCGCACCACACAGCCCTCCCCCTCTTGTATGAAGTGCCATACCCCCTTGTATATAATTCCACACAGACCCTACCTTGTATATACTGCCACACAGCACGCCCTTGTATATAGTGCCAAACTGCCCCCCTCTTGTAAATAGTGCCACACAGCCACTCCTCTTGTAAATAGTCCCACATAGCCTTATATTGTACTTACCTTTCCTCTTTCCCGCAACGGACAGAGCGATGCACAGCCTTGCGGGCAGGACCGCTTGCGCAGACCACCGTTATTCAGTGACGTTATCATGCCAGCCTGTGAAGGGGGTTTTCCCAACGCATTATAGGCTGCATTATTTGTATCTGCATCCTGAGGACGCAGATGCAAGTGAATATAGCTGTCGCTAGCGCCGGGTCCGCCCTCCGGTGCTAGCGACACCACCGGCATGATCTGCCACTGCATCCACCCACCGGCCGTGACAGTGCGCGGAATTAGTGTTAGTTTAGTGAGCACAGCCACGCACTTTATAGGGAACAGTGGTGGGGACACAAATACTATAATTAATTTACGCTCTAAAAGTAAACATGTAATTGCAGGTCTTGAGGGAAGTGTCTGATATATAGACAGATATACAATGGTCATGTATTCATTCACTGTGTGTTTGCTACAGATGGATCCAGTAGGAGAAATCCACCAGAGAGATGTCCCAGTCCTCTGTATTCCCAGGACTCTCCAGAGGAAAATCGCAATGTCCCAGAGAATCATCAGGTAGATGAAGCTGAGTCCTATACCAGATCTATATAGGGGGGTGTGGAGCTTTTGGGTCTTGCGATCATAAATGTGGTCATAGATTTTGGTGGTTTCTTATGTTGATGTGTTAGATTCTTCGCACTCTGCTGTATTGTACTGAATTGTTACATATGTGAAATCAGGGGGAAGATCTGACTAATATTAAAGCGGAGGATGAAGCCGAAATAGAGCGGGCGAGGGGCGATCAACCGTGTAAGAGTGAAGTTGAGGAGGAAATTCCAGGAGGTGTTACCACAGGTAAGTAATAATTAATTCATAAAGTGACTTCAGCGAAAAGCTGAACCGAACACTAAAGTTAGTAGAAGATGGATGCGCATAAATGGAGTGGATGGCAGATGAATAGCATGAAAGCAGTTAAAGAGGATCTGTCACTAGTTTATTAATTCCCTATCTCCTAACAGTGTAATGTTTTCTATAGGACACTATCCAATCGTCATACAGCTTCTACCCCTTCCCGGCCCAGCAACACAGTGTGATCATATAGTATACAGCTTCCATTCCCGACTGTATTTAAATGGCAATATCTCCGATTGTGTCACAGCTAGAACTGCAATTCTGGTGTCATATGAAACATTAGAATCTCATCTTTCATATACCACTGTTATAGGTGGTCCACAGCCCGAGATGTGGCTGTTTTAAGTGATCCCCCTACCCTCCAGCTTCATTCTCTCATTCTGTGTGAAGCAGCTTCGTGCTGATAGGACAGCGTCAGAGGCTGTGAGGTAGCTTCACGAAAAGAGAATCGCTGCTGTTGATACCCACTTGCCTAATAAAGGCTCATTTACATATTTAGAAAAAAGCTCATAACTTTTAAAGTAATAAACGCACAATTTTCACTAGCATTGTCAGTGTGACAGTGCCTATTAGATTAGCTAGGAGATAGGGCATTACTAAACTAGTGAGAGAGCCTCTTTAACAGATGAATAGACAGTGGGAAAGAATTAACAGCACTAACTGACCCTATCTGAATACTATCCCACAGCAGGGAAAGACAACACCTTGGCAGCAGATCAAATGCACAGGAAAGGCAAACAAACCAGGGGAACTACTGATACCAAGATACACATAAAAGCCACTTTACAAAAACTAGATCTCTCGGAAGACCAACAGGTCTCACACTTCAAACAAACACATATACATAGACAAGAAAAACATCACCAACTAGAATCTGTAAAGAATTTAGCACATGAGAGAAACAGTATAACCAGTACATGAGTAATCCAGGCCTGAAGTATATACTAGCCCCCAGAAAAGTACTCTGCCCTAATTAACCAGGCAAAGCTAAATGATGACCAAATCCAGACACAGATCAAGGGCATTGTCTAGCAACGCCCAAACATAGAGATAACAGAAATCATTGATTAGCACCAGTCCTGCTGCTAATCGTAACATTACCAAGCCCTTCAAAGAGGGCTGATGATCCCTTAAAGGAACAGTGTCACCACAATTTTTTTTTTCATATCAGTTTAATGTTAGTGTTTTATTAAAAACGTTTTTATTTATTTGTGTTACTTTTTTCTATTTTTTCACTTTTTCTTCCCTATGGGGGCTGCCATTTTTTTTTCCATTTCTGTATGTGTCGATTAACGACACATACAGACATGGAATACGGCAGCCACAGTCCCATAGGGACTGCGAACGGGGCCCGTCCCATCCACTTCTGTGTACGCCGTCTGTGTTTGAACTGCGCATGCGCCGCTCCCACACAGTCCAATTTGAAATGCGCGCCGTCCGGCGCCATTTTCCTGTGATCCGGAAGTCGCGGCCGGACAGTAAGATTACTACTTCCGGTCGCGGCTTCCGGACTTGTGCACTTGGACCAGCGGCAGCAGACGGAGCGGACGGGCCGGAGGGAGCCGCGGCGGCAGGAGCAGGTAAGAGATTTCTATGTATGTTCGTGTTTGTGTGTGTTTACTACTGTATGTAAACCTACTACACTGTGTGTTAGCTCAAAAAATGGCGACACACAGTGTAGGAGGTTAGACCGTTCAATCCCCTCGTTTATCCCGGCACTAGCCAGGATAAAGGAGGGGGGGATTCTCAGAGCTCACTAGAGCGAGTGCTTTTTTTCCAAATTTTGCAGCAAAAAAAAGCTAGAAGAAGGGAGGGGGGATTGTGTGACGATACTAGAGAGAGTGTGTCTACCCCAAATTTGCAGCATAAAGCAATGAGGTTGCTTTACCACATTGACCATGCTGCAATTTTGGGAACTGCTCCCTCTAGTGCCCAGCACATGGAAATGTTATAAATTAGAATCTAATTTATAATATTTCCTGACTTGTGAAACATTTTAAAAATTAAAACAATGTGTAATCACTTAAATAATAATTGTTTAACTAAAAAAATCTATCAGAATGGATGTTTCTAGCTGTTCCCAGGACTTTTCCTCTGGGCCGTTACCCCGTAAATCAACAAGGTAATGGAGTTGTCTGCCACGCCATTCAAAATCAAGGATCCTCTGGACCACAAACTCAGGCTGACAACGAACCAAAACAGGAGGAGTTCTACGGATCGCCCTTCTGAAAGTATACACAGGCCTAAAAAGAGAACAATGAAAAGTCCTGGGCATTCTCATGCTTTGTTGTAAATTCACCATTAAGGAAACTGGATTAATTTGTCTTAAAATCTTAAAATGACCAATAAATCTAGATTCAACTTGCCACATGGTTGTCTTAAACTGATGTTTTTGATGGACAACCACACTCTATTTCCCACTTTGAACTTATGTGGCCTGCGGTGGCGATCAAACTTGCATTTAGCACGAAGGGCAGCTGAGCCCAAAGCCCCATGGACCTTACTCCAGTTTTACTTCAACATCTTAATCCTCAGTCTGAGCAATGGAATGTCAAAACCCGCACTGACGGTAAATGAAGATGCCTATGGGTGAAAACCATAGTTACAGAAAAATGGAGAGACATTAGTGGATGCATGACACAAATTGTTACAAACAAATTGCCCATGGCAAAAACTGGACCCAATCATCATGTAAATCTGAAACAACACCGGAGATAGTGCTCTAATGTCTGGTTCACTATCTGTCTGACCATTGGTCTGTGGATGATAGGTGGCGGAGGACCCAAATCAATACCTACATTTGCACAAAGGCCTTCCAAAATTGAGTCACAAACTGTGAACCCATGTCAGATACAATATTATCAGATACAATATTTTCAGGAATACTATGAAGTCTCACCACTAGTTGAACAAAGTGAGTAGCCAGCTTATCAGCAGAGGACAAGCCAGACAAGGGTATAAAATGGGCCATTTTACTGAACCGGTCTACAACAACCTATTTGGTATCTCTCCCCCCGGATCTGGTCACCTTGAAAATAAAGTCCATGGATATGTGTGTCCATGGTTTCCTGGGAGTTGGCAAAGGTTCTAACTGACCAAAAGGTAATGCTGTAGATGTCTTATTGCGAGCACAGATGTCACATTCCACAGCAAACCTTTCTACATCTCTCCGCATATCTGGCCACCAAACTGATTGAGACATGGTCTTGCACATCTTAGTGATACCTGAAAGACCCGCCAACTTACTGCCATGAATCTCTAAAAGAACAGCAGGTCTAAGGTCACTAGGAAAAAAAAAAGCGTTGGGCGGGTTTCTCTGGAGGTTCCTGAGACTGAGCCTGCAAGAGTAAATCAGAAATATCCTTTGTTGGCCCTGTCACCATTTTATCAGGAGGAATGATGAAAGAAGGTACAGGTGTCTCCACATGTTGCTGTAGAAGACTGCGAGAAAGGGCGTCCGCCTTAAGGTTTTTGGAACGTGGAACTAGATCAATGGAGCAGTCATACTCTCTATGAGGGGGAAGAAGATCAGCAGTTATGTTACAAAACATTCACAAATTCTCTATACTTAACAGGCAGACCCTGGTGACTGCGACTAGAATCGGGGGAAGTAAAACCTCTCCCTGAACAAAACTTTCCCACTGCACTAATTCTCCTGAAGTCTAATCAAACACTGGATTATGGAGGAACAACCAAGGATACCCCAAAATAATTGTATAGGAGGAGAGAGAACTAACAGAAGAGAAATAGTCTCACAGTGGATGCTTCCTTCTGAAAATTTCAGACCAGGAGTACGGCATCTTACCGATCCTTCAGACACACGAGTACCATCCAACGAACAAATGTCGATGGGTTTCTCCAGAGGTGCAGGGATAATCCACAACTTCTTGGCCAAATCAGAATCTAGAAAATCTGCTGCAACATCAGAATAAACAATGGCCTACATAGAAGAGTACATAGGAAGAGAGAATTACAACTCCCAATATGTCTATGCTGCTATTATGGGATATCAGAGGACATTACAGGGAGGAGTATATGAGGAGAGGACCACAACTCCCAGCATATCCAGGCTGTTACGATGAGATATCAGACGACATTACAGGGAGGAGATATGAAGAGAGAACTACAACTCCCAGGCTGTTATGGAATATTAGAGGACATTACAGAGAGATGATATAACGAGAGAACTACAACTCCCAGCATGTCCAGACTGTTATGTGATATCATTACTGGAAGGAGGTATAAGATGAGAGAACTAAAACTCCCAGCATGTCCAGGATATTATTATGGAATATCAGAGGACATTACAGGGAGGAGATATGATGAGAGAACTACAACTCCTAGCATGTCCAGACTCTTAGTTGGTGTTGCAGAAACATGGCTAGACTCTTCTCACGACTGGGCACAGGGTTTTACACTGTTTCGGAAAGACGCCAAATAGGAAAGGCAGTGGGGTATGTCTGTATGTGAGAAGTGATATCAAGGCGGTGGTGTATGTCTGTATGCGAGAAGTAATATGAAGTTGAGTGTGAAAGACAATAGTGGGTGAAGATTGTGAGGAGATTGAAACCTTGTGGGTGGAATTACAAAGGGAGGTAAACACTGAAAAAATTGCTTTTGGTGTAATCTATAGACCCCCCAATATAACTGAGGAGATAGAAGGTCAGCTATATAAACAGATGGAGCGGTTGCACAGGCGGGTACTGTAGTGATAATGGGAGATTTTAATTACTAGGATATTAATTGGTATCATGGTTTGGCTTCAACTGTGATGGGGAGAAATTTCCTCAACCTATTGCAGGAAAATTTTATGGGCCAGTTTGTGGAAGACCCGACTAGAGGTGAAGCTCTGTTGGATCTGGTCATTTCTAATAATGCAGAGCTTGTTGGGAATGTCAATGTTCGTGAAAACCTCTGTAACAGTGACCACAATATAGTTACATTTTACCTATTATTTTAAGAAGGCCAATTTCACCAGCATGAGGGCTACAATTCAGGACATAGACAGGAAACCTCTAATGTCAAATAAAGGTACAAATGATCTATGGGAGATCTTAAAATCCACTTTGTATAATTTATAGTGCAAAATTTATTCCTATAGGTAACAAGTATAAACGACTAAAATTAAACCCCACATGGCTTACACCTTTTGTAAAAAGGGCAATATATGACAAAAAAAAGGGCATTTGAATAATACAAATCTGAGGGTACATCTGTAGCCTTTGTAAAACATAAAGAGCTTAATAAAATCTGCAAAAAAAGTAATAGAATCAGCAAAAAATGCAAAATGAAAGGCAGGTGGCCAATAATAGTAAAACAAATCCCCAAAAATTGTACAAGTATATAAATGCAAAGAATCCAAGGTCTGAACATGTAGGACCCCTAAATAGTGGTAATGGGGAGTTGGTCACAGGGGATCAAGAGAAGGCAGAGTTACTAAATGGGTTCTTTGGCTCTGTATATACAACAGAAGAAAGAGCAGCTTCCGGTGCCAGTGCGGTTTATATATCAGTTGATTTACTGAATTCGCTGAATGTAGATATGGTCCAAGCTAAGTTAAATAAAATAAATGTATACAAGGCCCCGGGACCAGATGGGTTACACCCTAGAGTTCTTAAAGAGCTTAGTTCAGTTATTTCTCTCCCCCTCTTCATAATATTCAGAGATTGTCTAGTGACTGGTATAGTGCCAAGGGACTGGCGCAGGGCAAATGTGCCTATTTTCAAAAAGGACTCTAGGTCTTCCCTGAGTAATTATAGACCAGTAAGTTTAACATTCATCGTGGGGAAAATGTTTGAGGGGCTATTGAGGGACTATATACAGGATTATGTGACAATAAATAGTAGTATAAGTGACAGCCAGTACGGTTTACTAAAGGACAGAAGTTGTCAGACCAACCTGATTTGTTTTTATGAAGAGGTGAGCAGAAGCCTAGACAGAGGGGCCACTGTGGATATAGTGTTTTTGGCCTTTGCAAAGGCATTTGACACTGTCCCCCATAGACGTCTAATGGGTAAATTAAGGCCTATAGGTTTAGAAAGTATAGTTTGTAATTGGATTGAGAATTGGCTTAAGGACCGTATCCAGAGAGTTGTGCTCAATGATTCCTACACTGAATGGTCCCCGGTTATAAGTGGTGTACCCCAGGGTTCAGTGCTGGGACCACTATTATTCAACTTATTTATTAACCACTTCAGGACTGAGCCTGTTTTGGCCTTCAGGACGAAGCCGATTTTTCAAATCTGACGTGTCACTTTATGTGGTAATAACTCTGGAATGCTTTTACCTATGCAAGCGATTCTGAGATTGTTTTCTCGTGACATATTGTACTTTATGTTAGTGAAAAAATTTGGTCGATAAATTCAATATTTAATTGTGAAAACCATCAAAATTTAAATTTTTCGAAATTTAAATCTATCTGCTTGGAAGACAAATAGTATTACCACACAAAATACTTACTAGTTTATATTTTCCATGTCTACTTTATATTTGCATCGTTTTTGGAACCTACTTTTATTTTTCTAGGACGTTACAAGGCTTAGAACTTTAGCAGCAATTTCTCATATTTTCAAGAAAATGTCAAAAGGCTATTTTTTCAGGGACCAGTTCAGTTCTGAAGTTAGTTTAGGGGCCTTATATATTAGAAAGTCTCCATAAATGAACCCATTTTGAAAACTGCACCCCTCAGAGTATTCAAAACAGCATTCAGAAAGTGTTTTAACCCTTTAGGCATTTCAGAGGATTTAAAGCAAACTACAGGTGAAATTTACAGATTTCATTTTTTTTTTTGCCAAAATTCATATGTAATCCATTTTTTTCAGTAACACAGAAGGTTTTTTCCCAAGAAATGCAACTGAATAGTTATTGCCCAGATACTGCACTTTTTAGAAATATCCCACATGTGGCCCTAGTGTGCTAACGGACTGAAGCAAAGGCCTCAGAAGCAAAGGAGCACCTAGAGGATTTTGGGGCCTCCTTTTTTTAGAATATATTTTAGGCACCATGTCAGATTTGAAGAGTTCTTGTGCTGCCGATACAGTAAAAACAGAGAAAAAGTGACCCCATTTTGGAAACTGCACCCCTCAATGAATCTTTCTAGTGGTATAGTTCGCATTTTGACCCCACAGTTGTTTTGAAAAATTTATTTACATTCGTGTGTGAAGATGAAAACCTACTTTTTTTCTGAAAAAACATAGAAATTTTAGATTTTAAAAAAGAATAAAGGACAAAAAGCAATTTGTAAAGCAATTTCTCCCGATTACGGCAATACCACATATGTGGTAATACACTGCTGTTTGGACCCACAGGCTCAGAATAGAAGGAGCGTCATTTGGATTTTGGAGCGCAGATTTTGCTAGAATAGTTTTTAGTGCCATTTCGCGTTTGCAATGCACTGTGTGGGACCAAAACAGTGTAAACACCCCAAAAGTGACCCCATTTTGAAAACTACGCCCCCTCAATGAATTTTTTTCTAGTGGTGTGATCACTTTTTTAACCCCATAGTTTTTTTGCAGAATCTTGTGGATATCTGGCGTGAAAAAGAACATATGACAAATGCTTCATTTATAGGACAGAATTTTCAGACACAGAGCATGCAAGTGAAGAAAAGCACCTCAACATTTATCAGGATATTTCTTCTGAGTTTAGAAATACCCCCAAATTGGCCCTAATTCTCTGTTGCTGGACATATGGTCAGGGACAGAAAATATTGGAACATCACAAGGATTTTGAGGCCTTATTTTACTTGGATGATTTTTGGGCACATGTCATGTTTGCATAGGCCTAAAAAATTGTGCAGATACTACACCATATTACAAATCCTAGATATTCATCTAGGGGTATAATGGGAATTTTTAGTTTTGTTATGGGGATGTTCACATTTTAAATGGTGAAATGGTTATGGTAAATGGGAGGGACGGCAATTGTAAATGAAAGGGCCGAAAATTATAAATGAAAGGGACAGATGAAAATAAAATTTAGAAATCCAGAGAGGTGGGGTATATCCGGAAGCACTCCTTCATACACAGTCCAGGGTGGGTGGGACAGGTGTTCCACTGGTATGTCGTGTCTTTTCTTATGCCTCTTTTGGCACAGACACGACACCTCTTCTGGGGGTGGCTTTTTTTTGAGGTGGACGGCAATTCACCAGGAAAGTGCTGCCCTGGAACTATCCTGGGGACATCCGTACTTGCAGAGGCAGAACTTTCTCCTACCTCTGCCACATTCCCAAAGAGAAGGGATTTGATTACCTTCTCCTGGTACTCCAGGTATGTCCCCTCCTGACCAGTGCTCCTGTATATTACAAAGGAGTTGTACAATGCCATTTGGATAAAGTACACCGCAAGTTTTTTATACCAAATTTTTGATTTCCGCATGCCATTGTACGGCTTGAGCATCTGGTCAAAAAGGTCCACTCCCCCCATAAATTTGTTATATGCCTGGATGCAGACAGGCCGTGACGTGGTGGTGGGTGTTGCACCACGCACAGGGACAAGAGAGCAGGTGGCATCATGAATGGATGTTAGCATCAACACATCCTTCTTGTCCTTGAATTTCAAAAATAGGACCCCTTCGCCTTGGACCGCCCTGCTCTCCCCACGCTGCAGGGGTTGGCCGAGAAGGGTTTTTGGGAGCGGTCTCTGGTTTTTGCGGACCGTCCCACACGCCACCGTTTTTTGTTCCACCAGGCATTTGAACAGGGGTACACTTGTGTACCAGTTGTCAATATACAAGTGGTACCCCTGATTAAACAGTGGGTGCAGGAGGTCCCAGACAATCCTCCCAGTTGTGGTCAGGACGGGTGGACAGTTTGGGGGTTCAATCTGACTGTCTCTTCCCTCGTATATTTTAAAAGTATGTGTGTAGCCCGACTCCGACTCACACAACTTGTAGATCTTGATGTCATGCCTGGCACGTTTGTTGGGCAAATACTGCCTGAACTTCACCCTTCCCTTCAAATGCACCAGGGACTTGTCAATAGCAATTTCTCTTCCAGGGGTATATGACATGGAAAGCTTTTGGGCCAAATGGGAAATAAGGGGTCTAATTTTATAGAGTCGATCGAAATTTGGGTGATCCTGGGGGGGGGGGGGGCACTGGGAATTATCATTGAAGTGCAAAAACTTCTGTATTGCCTCAAAACGAGCCCTGGGCATTGTGGTGCGGTATAAGGGGCAGTGGTAAAAAATATCAGTGGACCAATAGGCCCTCACTGATGGCTTCTTTGTTAGGCCCATATTTAGGACCAATCCCCAGTACTGCAGCATTTCTGTTTTGTCGGTGGGATGCCACCTGTATAGCCTGGCATAAAAACTACCGGGGTTGGCAGTAATAAATTGTTGAGCACAAAGATTAGTTTGCTCTACAATTTTGTCCACAATGCTGTCCGAAAAAAAGAGCTGAAAAAACTCAATTTCAGACACCCCTGCTGCCTGGACTTGGACCCCTGCAGCAGCAGTAAAGTCCGGTACTTGGGGGGTGTAGGAGGTTGGGGGCAACCAATTAGGTGCAGGTGTAACCTGAACACTAACCCTCCTGCGACTGCGAGGAGGTTCCTCAGTGTCACTTGAGGAAGAGGACAACACAAAAGCGGACCCTACATCACTCGCAGTATCTGTGTCCGATGCCAGCATCTCATACGCCTCCTACGCAGAAAATGTTTTGCGGGCCATTTTTTTTTGTGTGTACAGTAAAGGTTTATGTAATCTTGTATACTGTAGAAAGTGTATACAAAAAAATGTAGAATAGAACTTTTTTTTTTTTTTTTTTTTACATAAAACGCTAAATACTAACACTAACGTACACTAATATATTTAATTTTTTTTATTGTATGACACTATAACTGACTAACACTAAACTACACTTGCAAAAAGACAATAACTAACTGACAATCACACACTGACTGACGCTAACTGAAGGACGCTAACTGACTGAGACTAACGGACGCTGACGAACAGGCGGTCTGACGATGACTAATGGACGATCTGACGCTAACGGGCGATCTGACACTGATAGGCGGTCTGACATTGACTAAATTGACGTCAACACTGACGCTGAGTAACACTGACTAAATTGACGCTGACTAGATCTGACTAAACTAACACGAGCGATCTGACGCTAACGGGCGATCTGACGTTTACAGGCGGTCTGACGCTGACTAAATTGACGCTGACTAACACTAAATTGACACTAACACTAACTAAATTGACGCTGACTAGATCTGACTAATCTAACACTGGCTAAATTGACGCTGACTAACTGACTAGATCTGACTAAAAAAAAAAGTAACAAAAGAAAAGCTCCCTTATAGACTGGGAGGGGAGGGGGTGATCACAGTTTGGGACTGCGATCATGGCGTTAATGTGGGTTTTAAGTGTTTTTTTTGTTCAACACTCGTTGCACACGACGGCTGCAGGCTCTGATCTCCTCCACTTCCTGACTCCAACAGAGGAGATCAGAGCCTCTGACGTTGATCTCTAACGTGCTAATCTCCAATTGATTAGTCTGTACAGACTAACCAATCGGAGCCTCTCTAACAAGGGACCGCTTCGATTGGTCCCTTGTACTCTACCTGGACACCAGGGCAGGCAGACTACACAGTTAACCGCCTCTGCGGTGTAGCGCCGCGCGGCGGTTAACTTTTAAAGTGCCGACGTAACTGCACGTCAAGGTGCATGAACTTACTTCACAGCTTGTTGTGCAGTTACGTCAAGGTGCGGGAAGGGGTTAATGATATAGAGGATGGGATTAATAGCACTGTTTCTATTTTTGCAGATGACACCAAGCTATGTAATATAGTTCAGACTATGGAAGATGTTTGTGAATTGCAAGCTGATTTGGACACACTAAGTGTTTGGGCATCCACTTGGCAAATTAAGTTTAATGTAGATAAATGTAAAGTTATGCATCTGGGTACCAACAACCTGCATGCATCATATGTCCTAGGGGGAGCTACACTGGGGGAGTCACTTGTTGAGAAGGATCTGGGTGTACTTGTAAATCATAAACTAAATAACAGCATGCAGTGTCAATCAGCTGCTTCAAAGGCCAGCAGGATATTGTCGTGTATTAAAAGAGGCATGGACTCACGGAACAGGGATGTAATATTGCCACTTTACAAAGCATTAGTGCGGCCTCATCTAGAATATGCAGTCCAGTTCTGGGCTCCAGTTCATAGAAAGGATGCCCTGGAGTTGGAAAAAATACAAAGAAGAGCAAAAAAGCTAATTAGGGGCATGGAGAATCTAAGTTATGAGGAAAGACTGAAAGAATTAAACCTTTTTAGCCTTGAAAAGAGATGACTAAGGGAGGACATGATTAACTTATATAAATATATGAATGGCACATACAAAAAATATGGTGAAATCCTGTTCCATGTAAAACCTCCTCAAAAAACAAGGGGGCACTCCCTCCGTCTGGAGAAAAAAGGTTCAACCTGCAGAGACGACAAACCTTCTTTACTGTGAGAACTGTGAATCTATGGAATGGTCACCGCAGAAGCCGTCACAGCAGGGACAGGAGATGGCTTTAAAAAAGGCTTAGATAATTTCCTGTAATGAGAAAATATAAACTCCTGTGTCAATGTGTAGAAATGTTGTTTCATCCCTTCCCTTGGTTGAACTTGATGGACATGTCTTTTTTTTAACCATACAAACTATGTAACTGAATATCAGAGAACATGACAGGGAGCAGGTATAGGAGGAGAGGACTACAACTCCCAGCATGTCTAGGCTGTTATGTGATATTAGTGGACATTACACGGAGGAGGTATAAGAGTAGAGGACTACAACTCCCACCATTCCCCTGGCTCCAGCTTTCACACAATTGCCTAAACCTATAAAAGAAGAAGAAAACGCTGAATCCATCACTTCTCCACATAGCACAGGAGCCCCGCCCCCTCACAGAGCTCCGCCCCTCACCAAGCCCTCACATCATGTGATTGTCACAGGACCTTTATCCAACACTTCTCTCCACTGATAAGCTCCGCCCTTCCTGCCCCAGTCACATGGTTGTGACATTATCTCAGGTCTCAGACAACTCCTGCAGTGGTCACATGTTTCTCATCACAGGTACTTCATCCATTCTTCATTCTTTCCACTTCTAAGCTCCGCCCCCTGATACACCGGTCACGTGATCTTGATATCGTCACAGGTCCTTGATCCATTACTACTTTCTATTGCTAAGCTCCGCCCCTCCTGCGCCGGTCCCATGGTGGAGACATCAGCACAGGTCCTTCAGCGATTGCAGTATTCGAGGTAGAGACCAGGCGCTGGTCGGGTGTTCTCTCTGTTATCAGTCGTTGCTGTAGGAGTGTGTATCAATCATTGAGTGACCCCGCCCACTGGAGTCCTAAACCCAGACTGAGCAGGGATTTAACCCCATCAGTGCCGGCCTCTTTGGGGTAAGTTGCTATTTCTGGTCTTTGTAGTGGTCTGTTGTTTTGTGGGACGAGTCGTATTTTGTAATGATGTACTACAACAAGGCCGATCCTCACCTCTCCGAACATTACCATAGCAAAACGTACCTGCTCTTCCGGCTGCTCTGTCATGTGACCTCTCCAGCCTGTGATTGGCTACAGGGGTCACATGACGCCTTCTTTTTATATATATATATGTATATGTATATATATATATATATATATATATATATATATATGTAACCTGCATCGTTGCTGTGAAGACGCGGTGTAGCCGCAGAGGATTCTGGGAACAATGACGATTGTTGCGGAACTTGACTTTCCTATTGAACTTAATAGGGAAATTCTGCAACAAATGCGCCGTGAATCCGCAGTATAAATCCGATATCCTTGTTTATAATATGGCACAATTCTTTTACATAAGGGAATTGCAGGCTCAGCTGTTCCATAATATATACTGATTATCAGGATTGTCCCTGGTTCTATGTGTGATCACTTATATAATATATACGGATTATCAGGATTGTCCCTGGTACTGTGTGTGATCACTTATATAATATATACTGATTATCAGGACTGTCTCTGGTGCTATGTGTGATCACTTATATAATATATACTGATTATCAGGATTGTCCCTGGTACTATGTGTGATCACTTATATAATATATACTGATTATCAGGATTGTCCCTGGTGCTATGTGTGATCACTTATATAATATACACTGATTATCAGGATTGTCCCTGGTGCTATGTGTGATCACTTATATAATATATACTGATTATCAGGATTGTCCCTGGTCCTATGTGTGATCACTTATATAATATATACTGATTATCAGGATTGTACCTGGTGCTATGTGTGATCACTTATATAATATATACTGATTATCAGGATTGTCCCTGGTGCTATGTGTGATCACTTATATAATATATACTGATTATCAGGATTGTCCCTGGTGCTATGTGTGATCACTTATATAATATATACTGATTATCAGGATTGTACCTGGTGCTATGTGTGATCACTTATATAATATATACTGATTATCAGGATTGTCCCTGGTGCTATGTGTGATCACTTATATAATATACACTGATTATCAGGATTGTCCCTGGTACTATGTGTGATCACTTATATAATATACACTGATTATCAGGATTGTCTCTGGTGCTATGTGTGATCACTTATATAATATATACTGATTATCAGGATTGTCCCTGGTGCTATGTGTGATCACTTATATAATATATACTGATTATCAGGACTGTCCCTTGTGCTATGTGTGATCACTTATATAATATATACTGATTATCAGGATTGTCCCTGGTGATATGTGTGATCACTTATATAATATACACTGATTATCAGGATTGTCTCTGGTGCTATGTGTGATCACTTATATAATATATACTGATTATCAGGATTGTCCCTGGTGCTATGTGTGATCACTTATATAATATATACTGATTATCAGGATTGTCTCTGGTGCTATGTGTGATCACTTATATAATATATACTGATTATCAGGATTGTCCCTGGTGCTATGTGTGATCACTTATATAATATATACTGATTATCAGGATTGTCCCTGGTGCTATGTGTGATCACTTATATAATATATACTGATTATCAGGATTGTCTCTGGTGCTATGTGTGATCACTTATATAATATATACTGATTATCAGGATTGTCCCTGGTGCTATGTGTGATCACTTATATAATATATACTGATTATCAGGATTGTCCCTGGTGCTATGTGTGATCACTTATATAATATATACTGATTATCAGGATTGTCCCTGGTGCTATGTGTGATCACTTTTATATAATATATACTGATTATCAGGATTGTCCCTGGTGCTATGTGTGATCACTTATATAATATATACTGATTATCAGGATTGTCCCTGGTGCTATGTGTGATCACTTATATAATATATACTGATTATCAGGATTGTCCCTGGTGCTATGTGTGATCACATATATAATATATACTGATTATCAGGATTGTCCCTGGTGCTATGTGTGATCACTTATATAATATATACTGATTATCAGGATTGTCCCTGGTACTATGTGTGATCACTTATATAATATACACTGATTATCAGGATTGTCCCTGGTGCTGTGTGTGATCACTTATATAATATATACTGATTATCAGGATTGTCTCTGGTGCTATGTGTGATCACTTATATAATATATACTGATTATCAGGATTGTCCCTGGTGCTATGTGTGATCACTTATATAATATATACTGATTATCAGGACTGTCCCTTGTGCTATGTGTGATCACTTATATAATATATACTGATTATCAGGATTGTCTCTGGTGCTATGTGTGATCACTTATATAATATATACTGATTATCAGGATTGTCCCTGGTGCTATGTGTGATCACTTATATAATATATACTGATTATCAGGACTGTCCCTTGTGCTATGTGTGATCACTTATATAATATATACTGATTATCAGGATTGTCTCTGGTGCTATGTGTGATCACTTATATAATATATACTGATTATCAGGATTGTCCCTGGTGCTATGTGTGATCACTTATATAATATATACTGATTATCAGGATTGTCCCTGGTGATATGTGTGATCACTTATATAATATACACTGATTATCAGGATTGTCCCTGGTGCTATGTGTGATCACTTATATAATATACACTGATTATCAGGATTGTCCCTGGTGCTATGTGTGATCACTTATATAATATATACTGATTATCAGGATGGTCCCTGGTGCTATGTGTGATCACTTATATAATATATACTGATTATCAGGATTGTCCCTGGTGCTATGTGTGATCACTTATATAATATATACTGATTATCAGGATTGTCCCTGGTGCTATGTGTGATCACTTATATAATATATACTGATTATCAGGATGGTCCCTGGTGCTATGTGTGATCACTTATATAATATATACTGATTATCAGGATTGTCTCTGGTGCTATGTGTGATCACTTATATAATATATACTGATTATCAGGATGGTCCCTGGTGCTATGTGTGATCACTTATATAATATATACTGATTATCAGGATGGTCCCTGGTGCTATGTGTGATCACTTATATAATATACACTGATTATCAGGATTGTCCCTGGTGCTATGTGTGATCACTTATATAATATATACTGATTATCAGGATTGTCCCTGGTGCTATGTGTGATCACTTATATAACATACACTGATTATCAGGATGGTCCCTGGTGCTATGTGTGATCACTTATATAATATATACTGATTATCAGGACTGTCCCTGGTGCTATGTGTGATCACTTATATATACTGATTATCAGGATTGTCCCTGGTGCTATGTGTGATCACTTATATAATATATACTGATTATCAGGATTGTCCCTGGTACTATGTGTGATCACTTATATCATATATACTGATTATCAGGATGGTCCCTGGTGCTATGTGTGATCACTTATATCATATATACTGATTATCAGGATTGTCCCTGGTGCTATGTGTGATCACTTATATAATATACACTGATTATCAGGATTGTCCCTGGTGCTATGTGTGATCACTTATATATACTGATTATCAGGATGTCCGTTAGGTGCTATGTGTGATCACTTATATAATATATACTGATTATCAGGATGGTCCCTGGTGCTATGTGTGATCACTTATATAATATATACTGATTATCAGGATGGTCCCTGGTGCTATGTGTGATCACTTATATAATATATACTGATTATCAGGATTGTCTCTGGTGCTATGTGTGATCACTTATATAATATATACTGATTATCAGGATTGTCCCTGGTGCTATGTGTGATCACTTATATAATATATACTGATTATCAGGATGGTCCCTGGTGCTATGTGTGATCACTTATATAATATATACTGATTATCAGGATTGGCCCTGGTGCTATGTGTGATCACTTATATAATATACACTGATTATCAGGATTGTCCCTGGTGCTATGTGTGATCACTTATATAATATATACTGATTATCAGGATGGTCCCTGGTGCTATGTGTGATCACTTATATAATATATACTGATTATCAGGATGGTCCCTGGTGCTATGTGTGATCACTTATATAATATATACTGATTATCAGGATTGTCCCTGGTGCTATGTGTGATCACTTATATAATATATACTGATTATCAGGATGGTCCCTGGTGCTATGTGTGATCACTTATATAATATATACTGATTATCAGGATTGTCCCTGGTGCTATGTGTGATCACTTATATAATATATACTGATTATCAGGATTGTCCCTGGTGCTATGTGTGATCACTTATATAATATATACTGATTATCAGGATTGTCCCTGGTGCTATGTGTGATCACTTATATAATATACACTGATTATCAGGATTGTCTCTGGTGCTATGTGTGATCACTTATATAATATATACTGATTATCAGGATTGTCCCTGGTGCTATGTGTGATCACTTATATAATATACACTGATTATCAGGATTGTCCCTGGTGCTATGTGTGATCACTTATATAATATATACTGATTATCAGGATTGTCCCTGGTGCTATGTGTGATCACTTATATAATATACTGATTATCAGGATTGTCCCTGGTGCTATGTGTGATCACTTATATAATATATACTGATTATCAGGATTGTCTCTGGTGCTATGTGTGATCACTTATATAATATATACTGATTATCAGGATTGTCCCTGGTGCTATGTGTGATCACTTATATAATATATACTGATTATCAGGATTGTCCCTGGTGATATGTGTGATCACTTATATAATATATACTGATTATCAGGATTGTCCCTGGTGCTATGTGTGATCACTTATATATACTGATTATCAGGATTGTCCCTGGTGCTATGTGTGATCACTTATATATACTGATTATCAGGATGGTCCCTGGTGCGATGTGTGATCACTTATATAATATATACTGATTGTCCCTGTTGCTATGTGTGATCACTTATATAATATATACTGATTGTCCCTGGTGCTATGTGTGATCACTTATATAATATATACTGATTATCAGGATTGTCTCTGGTGCTATGTGTCATCACTTATATAATATCTGATTATCAGGATTGTCCCTGGTGAGATGTGTTATCACTTATATAATATATACTGATTTATCAGGATTGTCTCTGGTGCTATGTGTGATCACTTATATAATATATACTGATTATCAGGATTGTACCTGGTGCTATGTGTGATCACTTATATATACTGATTATCAGGATGGTCCCTGGTGCTATGTGTGATCACTTATATATACTGATTATCAGGATTGTCCCTGGTGCTATGTGTGATCACTTATATAATATATACTGATTATTAGGATGGTCCCTGGTGCTATGTGTGATCACTTATATAATATATACTGATTATCAGGACTGTCCCTTGTGCTATGTGTGATCACTTATATAATATACACTGATTATCAGGATTGTCCCTGGTGCTATGTGTGATCACTTATATAATATACACTGATTATCAGGATGGTCCCTGGTGCTATGTGTGATCACTTATATAATATATACTGATTATCAGGATTGTCCCTGGTGCTATGTGTGATCACTTATATAATATATACTGATTATCAGGATTGTCCCTGGTGCTATGTGTGATCACTTATATAATATATACTGATTATCAGGACTGTCCCTTGTGCTATGTGTGATCACTTATATAATATACACTGATTATCAGGATTGTCCCTGGTGCTATGTGTGATCACTTATATAATATACACTGATTATCAGGATTGTCCCTGGTGCTATGTGTGATCACTTATATAATATATACTGATTATCAGGATTGTCCCTGGTGCTATGTGTGATCACTTATATAATATATACTGATTATCAGGATTGTCCCTGGTGCTATGTGTGATCACTTATATAATATATACTGATTATCAGGATTGTCCCTGGTACTATGTGTGATCACTTATATAATATACACTGATTATCAGGATTGTCTCTGGTGCTATGTGTGATCACTTATATAATATATACTGATTATCAGGATTGTCTCTGGTGCTATGTGTGATCACTTATATAATATACACTGATTATCAGGATTGTCCCTGGTGCTATGTGTGATCACTTATATAATATACACTGATTATCAGGATTGTCCCTGGTGCTATGTGTGATCACTTATATAATATACACTGATTATCAGGATTGTCTCTGGTGCTATGTGTGATCACTTATATAATATATACTGATTATCAGGATTGTCTCTGGTACTATGTGTGATCACTTATATAATATATACTGATTGTCCCTGGTGCTATGTGTGATCACTTATATAATATACACTGATTATCAGGATTGTCCCTGGTGCTATGTGTGATCACTTATATATACTGATTATCAGGATGTCTGTTAGGTGCTATGTGTGATCACTTATATAATATATACTGATTATCAGGATGGTCCCTGGTGCTATGTGTGATCACTTATATAATATATACTGATTATCAGGATTGTCCCTGGTGCTATGTGTGATCACTTATATAATATATACTGATTATCAGGATTGTCCCTGGTGCTATGTGTGATCACTTATATAATATATACTGATTATCAGGACGGTTCCTGGTGCTATGTGTGATCACTTATATATTATATACTGATTATCAGGATTGTCTCTGGTGCTATGTGTGATCACTTATATAATATACACTGATTATCAGGATTGTCTCTGGTGCTATGTGTGATCACTTATATAATATATACTGATTATCAGGATTGTCTCTGGTGCTATGTGTGATCACTTATATAATATATACTGATTATCAGGATTGTCTCTGGTGCTATGTGTGATCACTTATATAATATATACTGATTATCAGGATGGTCCCTGGTACTATGTGTGATCACTTATATAATATATACTGATTATCAGGATTGTCCCTGGTGCTATGTGTGATCACTTATATAATATATACTGATTATCAGGATTGTCTCTGGTGCTGTGTGTGATCACTTATATAATATACACTGATTATCAGGATTGTCCCTGGTGCTATGTGTGATCACTTATATAATATATACTGATTATCAGGATTGTCCCTGGTGCTATGTGTGATCACTTATATAATATACACTGATTATCAGGATTGTCCCTGGTGCTATGTGTGATCACTTATATAATATACACTGGTTATCAGGATTGTCCCTGGTGCTGTGTGATCACTTATATAATATACACTGATTATCAGGATTGTCCCTGGTGCTATGTGTGATCACTTATATAATATATACTGATTATCAGGATTGTCCCTGGTGCTATGTGTGATCACTTATATAATATATACTGGTTATCAGGATTGTCCCTGGTACTATGTGTGATCACTTATATAATATATACTGATTATCAGGATTGTCCCTGGTACTATGTGTGAGAGAGACAATCCTGATAATCGGTGTATATTATAGAATAGATGTGCCTGCAATTCCCTAATGTAAAAGTTTTGTGTCTTGGTATTTTTTAGATAAGGGAAATGCATGCACTGTAATTCCTTAACCCGTTAGTGACCGCCCATTAGTGTTATTACGGTGGCAACTTTCGGGCTTTATTCAAAGCCATTTCCTTTTTACGGTGCTGCATAGGAATAAACGCCGAGATGAGCAGTTAAATCTCCCTGCCCCCAGCTACCTCTGGTAACTGAGGGCTGGGAGCAGACCTGCTCGAACGGGCGATATAGAATTAAGTATCCATCTCACCTGTTTAACCCCGCAGATGCGGCGCACAATAGCGATCGTCTCATCTGAGTGGTATTGGAGGGAGGGAGCTCCCTCTCTCATCCCACCAGCACCCCGTGATAAGATCAAAGGGTCCCTATGTCTTCTATGGCAGCCAGGGGCCTATAAAGGCCCCCAGGTCTGCCTGTAGTTAATGCCTGCTAGGCCATGCCAGAAGCATGGCCTAACAGATAGCTGTCCGTTTTACACGGACAGGTAGGAATACGCTGCAATACAGAAGTATTGCAGTGTATTATAAAAGCGATCGGATGATCGCATAGGGAAGTTTCCTAATGGGACTAGTAAAAAACGAAAAAAAAGTTTAATAAATTTTATATTAAATAAATAAATATACAAAGTGAAAAAAAATGAAAATTCCACTTTTTTCCCCTTACAAAATGCTTTATTATTAACCCCTTAAGGACATGGACTAGTTGGCACGTTCAGGACAAAGCCCCATTTTTAAAACCTGACGTGTCACTTTATGTGCTAATAACTCTGGAATGCTTATATCTATCTAAGCGATTCTGAGATTGTTTTCTCGTGACACATTATACTTTAAGTTGGTGGTAATATTTTGTTTATACATTCTGTATTCTATTGTGAAAAACACCAAAAATTAGCATTTTTCTAAATTTAAATGTATCTGCTTGTAAGGGTATGTTCACATGCCGTGTTCTTAGACGTAATTCGGGCGTTTTACGCCTCGAATTACGCCTGAAAAAACGGCTTCATTACGCCAACAAACATCTGCCCATTGCTTTCAATGGGTTTTACGGTGTTCTGTTCCCACGGGGTGTAATTGTACTCGTCGCTGTCAAAATACGGCGCGTAAAAAGACGCCCGCGAAAAAGAAGTGCAGGACACTTCTTTGACGTTTTTGGAGCGGTTTTTCATTGACTCCATTGAAAAACTGCTCCAATAACGTCTGTAAAATACGCAGCGAAAAACGCGAGTTGCTACAAAAACGTCTGAAAATCAGGAGCTGTTTTCCCCTGAAAACAGCTCCGTATTTTCAGACGTTTTTGGTCACTGCGTGTGAACATACCCTCAGAAAGATCGTAATACCGCACAAATTAAATGCTAATTAACATTTCCCGTATGTCTACTTTAGATTGGCATCATTTTTTGAACATCCTTAGGCTTAGAACTTTAGCAGAAATTTCTCACATTTTCAAGAAAATGTCAAAAGACTGTTTTTACAGGGATGAGTTCAGTTGTGTAGTGGTTTTGAGGTGCCCATACAATGCAAATCCACATAAATCACCCCATTTTAAAAACTGAACCCCTCAAAGTATTTAGAACAGCATTTAGGAAGTTTATTAACCCTTTTGGCGTTTCAGAAAAATTGCCGCAAAGTAGGGATGAAATGTACAAATGTATTTTTTTTTTACATTTTTAATCCTTTTTTCCTGTAACACAGAAGGTTTTACCAGAGAAACACAGCTTAATATTTATTGCCCACATTCTGCAGTTTTTAGAAATATCCCACATGTGGCCCTAGTGTGCCAATTCGCTGAAATACAAACCTCCGAAGCAAAGGAGCACCTAGAGGATTTTGGGGCCTTCTTTTTACTCAAATATATTTTTGCACCATATCCGTTGGAAGAGGTCTTGTGATACCAAAACAGTGAAAACACCCCAAAAATACACCATTTCACAAACTACACCCCTCAAGGAATTTATCAAGGGGTATAGTGAACATTTAGACCCTACAGTGTTTTTACTGAATTTAGTGGACTGAAGCCGTGAAAATTAAAATATACATTATTTTGAATATATCGTAGAAATTTTTAATTTTTACAAGGCATAAAGGAGAAAAAAACTACCCAACATTTGAAAAGCAATTTTCCCCGATTACGGAAATACCCCATATGTGGTGATAAACTGCTGTTTGGACACACGGCAGCGATTAGAAAGGAAGGAGCACCATTTGTCTTTTTGAGCTCAAGCTTTGCTGCAATGATTTTTTGGGTGCCATGTCACATTAGCAAAGTTCCTGAGGGATGAAATCAGTGGAAACCCCCCAAAAGTGACCCTATTTGGGAAACTACACCCTTCAAGGAATTTATCGAGGTGTATAGTGAGCATTTTGACCCCACAGGTTTTCTGCTGACTTTAGTGGAATTAGGCTGGGAAAATGAAAATCCAATTTTTTTCTAATAAAAAGTTGAAATTTTCAATTTTTACAAGGCATAAAGGAGAAAAAGCACCCCAACATTTGAAAACCAATTTCTCTCGATTACGGCAATACCCCATAAGTGGTCATAAACTCTGGCAGGCAGGGGTCAAAAAGGGAACACACGGCAGGGGTCAAAAGGGAAGAATCACCATTTGGAGCTCAAATGGTTTTCGGGTGACCTGTCACGTTTGCAAAGTGCCTGCAGGACTAAAATAGTAGGAAATCCCCAAAAGTGACCCCTTTTGGGAAACTACACCCCTTAAGGAATCTTTCTAGGGGTATAGTAAGCATTGGTCTTTTGCAGAATTTATTGGAATTAGGCCGTAAAAATTAATATCAGCATTTTTTTCACTAAAAAGTTGAATATTTTTATTTACTCAGGGATAAAAGGAGAAAAAGCACCCCAACATTTGTAAAGCAATTTCTCCAGAGTACGTAATTACTCCACATGTGGTCATAAACTGCTGCTTGGACAAACGGCAGGGCTCCGAAAGGCAGTAGCGCTATTTGGCATGCAGATTTTGCTGGATTGGTTTCTGGGCGCCATGTTGCATTTGCAAAACTCTAAGGTACCAGAGTATAGTAGAAGCCCCCAAGAAGTGACCCCATTTTGGAAACTACACCACTCAAGGCATTTAACATTTGCCTGGACATTTTACAGAGCTCAGAAGTGAAGAGCAACATGCGCATTTGAGGTCTATTTTGGTGATTTTCACAGCATTGGACCACAATTGCAGGTCTCCGAGGTCAAATAGTAAAACAAACCCCCAAGTAGTGACCCCCATTTTGGAATCGACACCCCTTGAGGCATTTTAAGGGGTGTAGTGAGCATTTTGCCCCCACAAGTGTTCTTCCATTAATAATTAATGCGTAGCGGATGGTGCAAAGTGAAAATTTACATTTTCCGCCGATATGCAATTTTAGTGCACAATATGTGGACGTAAACTGCTGTTTGTGCACTCTGTAGGGTTCAGAAGAGAGGGAGCGCCATTTGGCTTTTGGAGCGCAGATTTTGCTTGGTAGTTCTGTTTAGGGGTTTTGCTGGTATTTTAGTTTATAATGTGGGGGCATATGTAATCTGCTGAGAACATCAGGGTATAATAATTTGGTAAATAAATAATATTTCAGAGATATGTGGCCAGTATCGCACTGATAAATGGTGCCCGATCTTATTCGCTTTGGACACTCTGCACATTTTGTGTCGCCATATTCGGAAAGCCAGAACTTTTTTATTTTTCAGTCAAAAAAGCTGTGTAAGGGCTTGTTTATTGCGGGACGGGTTGTAGTTTTTATTGCTACTGTTTTGGGGGTATATGGGACATTATGATCATGGCATTGTTGTTTTATTGTTTTTTTTTTGCGGTGTTCACCGTGCGGGAAAAATAACATTACAGTTTTATAGATTGGGTCGTTACAGACACGGTGATACCAAATATGTATACTTTTTTTTTAACGTTTTCATATTTTTCCTATAATAAAAGGCTTATTATAGGAAAAAAGTCAGTGTTTGTTTTTATTAACTTGAAACTTTTGTTTTTACACTTCTATTCAACTTTTTTCAACTTTTGTTTTTTGTCCCACTAAAGGACTTGAGGGCCTGCACCTCTGATCTTTACTCTAATGCATTGCACTACCCACGTAGTGCAATGCATTAGATCTGTCAGTCATTCTCTGACAGCAAGCCTATTAGGTCCCGTCTGTGGGCGGGGCCTAATGGGCTATTGTACGTGGCAGACCAGGACGCCATTATTAGGCCTCCGGTTGCCATAGCAAGGATCGGCTTTGTCACGATCACGTCGTGTTGATACCGATCTCTACAAACCACTAAGATGCCGCGATCGCTTTTGATCGTGGCATATAAGTGGTTAATGGCAGAGATCGGAGCTAGCTCCGTTCCCTGCCGTTACAGCATGTTGTCAGCTGTAACATACAGCTGACACCGGTTAAGAATTTGTACTCGGCACACCTTGCTTGTGTTACAAAAATATATTTTTTTATTTTTATTATGGATGCCAGAGGCTGTATGTGCGACGTCGACGTTTCGGTCAGACAGACCTTCGTCGGGCACTGAGCCGTGCTGGGGACTGGATCGGTACAAAATGATGCGTGTATAGCGCTGCTGTGGTCAGTAACCGGCGGCTTACCGCTCTGTGTTGGCGCCAACACAGAGCGGTAAGCCGCCGGTTACTGACCACAGCAGCGCTATACACGCATCATTTTGTACCGATCCAGTCCCCAGCACGGCTCAGTGCCCGACGAAGGTCTGTCTGACCGAAACGTCGACGTCGCACATACAGCCTCTGGCATCCATAATAAAAATAAAAAAATATATTTTTGTAACACAAGCAAGGTGTGCCGAGTACAAATTCTTAACCTATACCCGGGTTGGGACCCTACCTCGAGCACCCAAAGAAACCAGTGCCATCTGAACACAACCATATATACAGCTGACACCAGCGGCTGATGTCGCAGGCTCAGCTTCTGAGCCTGCACAATTTTGTTACTGCGGCCGGAAGACTTTTAGGCCCCGCCTCTGGGCGGGACCTAGCATGCGTCTGTTCTAGGCAGACAGGTGGCCATTGCTAGGCTTCCGGTCTGCCGGAGCAGTCATCGGAAACCCCGCAATTTCATTGCAGTGTTCCGATCTGCTTGTAAACACCATAGATGCAGCGCTCGGTTTTGAGGGCTACATCTAAGGGGTTAATCGGCGGATCGGAGGCTAGCTCTGGTCCTGGCCTTGAAGCAGTGGTATCGTTAAGCTGTCACTGCTTTAAAACTGTGTCTGCAGACACAGTACCCTGTTAACGTGATGAAGTAATAGTACGTCAGTTCGCGTTAACAGTCCACCGCCCGTGACGTAATAGTACGTCACAGGGCGTTAAGGGGTTACAAAAAAAAAAGTTACACATATTTGGTTTTGACACATCCGTAACGACCCCAACTATAAAGTTATTACATTATTTAGCCCGCTCGGCGAACGCCGTAAAAAATAAAATAACAAACAATGCAAAAATTGCTGTTTTCTGTGAAACCTGCCTTAAAAATATCTGATAAAAAGTGATCAAAAAGTTGCGTGTACTCCAAAATGGTACCTATAAAAAATACAAGTTGTCCCGCAAAAAAAAGCCCTCATACAACTGCATCAACAGAAAAATATAAAAAGTTATGGCTCTTTAAATATGGAGACACAAAAACAAGTCATTTTGAAAAAAAAAAGGGTTTTTACTGTGTAAAAGTAGTAAAACATAAGAAAACGATACATTTGGTGCGCTTGATAAAGACCCATTCATGAGTTGAAATGTTGCAAGTGTTTTTAATGATTGGTGAATAAATCAAATACACTTCTTTAGATTAACTTGAGTGCTGCAGTTCCTTTCTTCGATTGTATATAAATTTGGTATCGTTGCAATCGTAACAACCCGCTGAATAAAGTTATTGTGTTATTTATACAATACGGTAAACGGTGTAAATTTAGGACACAAAAAAGAGTGGAGAAATTGCTGTTGATTTTTCGTCCCCCCTTAAAAAATATTAATAAACGTTAATAAATTATATGTAACCCAAAATGGTGCTATTAAAAAATGCAACTTGTCCCGCAAAAAACAAGATCTTACACAGCTATGTCGACGCAAAAATAAAAAAGTTATATCTCATTGAATGAGACGGTTTAAAAACGTAAAAACTAGCTTGGTAATGAAGGCAAAAAATAGGCTGGTCACTAAGGGGTTAATTACTCCTAAAAATAATAACATCGAGATTAAAATCGAAAATTGTCTATAGGGTTGAAAATAATCTAGATTTTGGTTTTTTTTCGTAAAATCGCCCATTCTGTAAACCTTCCCCATACTTCTCTGCCGCACCATGACATTCAGTGTTGTCATGGGGATGGCCGTGTTTGGACATGACTGATGGATTACTGGCGACTTTCTTGGTACGGTCTAGAAGAGGTTTATGTATTCGCACCATGAATGTTGTACAACCGACATATTGAACCTGACATTGTAGAGAGCGGATGAGATAAATGACGTGATGTGTTATAATCTATATCTGTCTTACTAGTGACCCCGTTATCTGTACAAGATGAAGAACTATTTGTAGCTTTGTTATAATTCCAGGATCGGCTTTTTATGACCACGGTGGAAATAACCTTCAGTGGTGAGACAAGTCTGACTCCGTATTTCACTCTCACATAAACTCGGGGGAGACGTTGTCCTCGTGTTGGGGTCTCTCTGCAATAATTCTTACACCATCCCGAATAATGTCATCCAGTCCTGACCGCAAATGGGAAGACACTTTACAATAATGTTTCTAAACTCCTTAAACTTCACGCTGAAAGAAGTCGTAAAACATCGTAATTCATAAGTCCGGTCATTATTTTTGGGGTGATAACAATTATTTATAGTTTAAAAAAAAATCCATAATAAAACATTATGTAAGTGAAGTTATTTTTTCCTCTCTACACAATTGAAATTGACAACTCATCATTAGTCCACAATCTCGAGGTGAGGATGAACTTACAGAGGAGCCCCCCCCCCCCAAACACTTAGATGCCTCAGTCACTATTGACCGCAGCATCGAAGGGGTGAAACGGTTATAATCGTAGTTCTCTCAGATCTCCAGCCTTTGCAGCAGGTGTCCGGACTTCCCTATAGCCTGTGAACAACTCCTGAGCGGTAAATGTTCTGTGCAGGAAGGGGTTAAATTAGTAAAATACAAGTTTATACAGAATCTTATCCCACAAAACAATGTATCACTCTGCTCCGCTCCACCTGCGCTATAACATGATGATAAGAAATCACACTGCATGTTTCCTTTATATATAATGTGACCTCAGCTGCTGCAGAACCTCACAGTTTATATCAAACGCTGACTGCATAGTGTGCACCACGTCTTGTGAGATGTCAGCAAAGTCTCCCCAGTATCCGCCATGTGTCAGGTTGTCAGGAGTCAGGTCTTCATCGCCTGGGGGGGGGGGGAATGTCTTCATTTTACTCTTCTCACCTGAGAGATATGTTGCAAGTGTCTGATATATGGGGTCCCATCTCTATGTGGAAAACGGGGGTCCCCCGACTCGCCTGGTGAGGTGATGACTACATCCAGTTGAAGAATGAATGGAGAGGTGACCACACATGTGCACGACTCTCTTCATTGACTTGTATAGGAGTTCCAGAAACAGCCGAGCACGGCCAGAGGTGGAGCCGCATCTATCCGACGTTTCTAGCATATCCTGGGAAGAAATGTTCGTGTTGGGAATACCCTTTTAACCCTTTCTCGCCGCAGCCATTTTTCGGATTTTAACTTTCGTCGCCCCTTCCTCGCCTTCCAAAAGCCATAACTCTTTTATTTTTCCATCAAAATTTCCGTATAATGTTGTGGGAAACTGGAAAAAAACTATTTGTGAGATGGAATAGGAAAAAAACAGCGATTCCTTTATCTTTTGGGGAGTTTAGTCGTTACGTGTACAGCGTGTGGTAAAAACGGCATGTTAACTTTCTTCTGCGCGTCAATACGATTACAGCGATACCAAATTTATTTAGGTTTTTATTATGTTTTGCTACTTTTACAAGAAAAAAAAATTGATTGTTAAAAATAACATTTGAGTTTTGTCACCACATTCTGAGAGCCATAAGTTTTTTCTTTTTCTGTTGACTGAGCGATATGAGGGTTTTTTTTTTTTTTTGCTGTGCGAGCTATATTTTTTTTTCTGTTTGCTGTTGATAAAGTGACCAAAAAATAGCAATTCTGATGGTTTAAATTTTTTACAGCGTTCACGGTGCGGACTAAATAATGACATATTGTAATAGTCCAGGCTTTTACGGACGCGTTGATACCAGTTATGTTAATTTGTTTTGTTTTTTTGTTACATTGTGCTTGAGGGAAAATGGGAAAACTGGCTTTTTTTTACTTTATTTATTTTACTGTTTTTCCCTTTTTTTTTTTACTCGTCCCCCTAGGAGACTTTAACCAGTGATCGTTGGATCTCTTGCACGATATGATAGCGGACCTGGGGACCTTCATCAAGCCCTCAGGCTGCCATGCTATCCAACGGTGCCCCCTGAACGCGTCGCGTGGGGGGCCATTGGAACGTAACAGGGGGCCACCCCCTGTTTCTAGTAATTTAAATGCCGCGTTCGCTTTTGAGATCCCTCTCGTTACCCTGAAGTGTTAGCTGCAACACACAACCGACACATTTGCTCGTTTTCCCCCATCCAACGTGCGCCGTATATATACGGCGAATGTCGGGAAGGGGTTAATCCATGTGGTGACGGCTTTGAGAAAATATTTCTCTCAATGATGAATAAGTGAGGTTCTGTATGTCACACATGATGCTGTCCCCTGTATGATCTCCATCTTCTCCTTTCTTCATAAAGACGTCTGCAGTACTAGATCCTCCAGTTCCTCCAGTTTTCTCATCTTCTCCTCCACAACGTTCCTTCTCCTGAATGACCCACCAAGGATGGACAAGGACAGGAATGAGATGAGCAGAAGAATATTAGACTTCACCTTGGAGATCATCTACCTGCTGAGCGGAGAGGTAAACTTTTCTACATTATAGAACAAGTCCCACATAGGGAAGGGACAATACATAATAGGAAGAATCCAGTGTCCTGTATAACAGCGTCCAGACCTTCCAAGTGACGTCAAGAAGCTGAAGATCAGCCACCAATATGGTCAGTTATGTGTCATGTCACCAATGCAGCAATAGTAATGTTGTAGAGTAATGAGAATGACCAGGAACCAGGAGGATCAGGATGACATCTATATAGAAACATAGAAGATGGCGGCAGGAGGAGAGCACATGGTCCATCTAGTCCCCTCAATATTATTTCCTTTTTACTTTTGGCCTCGTTCTATTTTTTCAATGTCTTTTTGTAGGTGAGGTCTCCAGTATTACAGATGTAGGGTCACTAGAGCTCTATACAACGGGGTCACAATCTCCCTCTTTCTACTGAGGGGGGAATACTGTGTTCAGTCTCTAAGTGTCTCTCTCCATACACAGGAGTACACAATAGTGAAGAAGACATCGGGTGACCGTACGACTCCCATCATCCATGAGTCAGGAGGATGGAGCAGTAGTCAGAGCCCCATCACAGAGCCTCCCCTTCACTCCCGGATACATGAGAAGAAGATCTTAGAACTTATCTACAAGATGACTGAGCTGCTGACTGGAGAGGTGACACTGCTGGGAATCCTGGGAAATTCTACAGTAACAGCACTGGAGGTGTCTGGGTGATGACTGTATCATTGTGTGTGTCAGGTTCCTATAAGGTGTCGGGATGTCGCGGTCTATTTCTCCATGGAGGAGTGGGAGTATCTAGCAGGACACAAGGATCTGTACGAGGAGGTTATGATGGAGAACTACTGGCCGCGCACATCACAAGGTGAGATATAGATATATCATTTATATATTATTAATTTTTTTGTTGAAGTGTTCATTTCATCATGTGCAGTATACACAGACATGTGATTCCTGATCTCCGATCACACGTTCCTTGCTTTGCTGCAGGGCTGCACTAGGGAATAGTCACAGATTTGTAGTAGAAGTTTCTATATAACTGAATGTTGTTCTTTCTGCAACAGGTACATGAATTTTTACTAACCACAATCAGATGAGTTGGACAATCACAGAAATTTCTGCCACCATTTTTCCATGTGTGAACATAGTCTTATATAACCAGCGACTGATCTGCGACTGATGTGGGAACAGCAGACATGACAATCATGTCCAGATATAACAAAGGGTTGAATATCTTCTTTGTAAGACACAATACACAGGGTCAGTGGTAGAAATGTAGAATAGGGATCTGTTCGATTGTCAGCCGGGGCAGGGAGGTATTTTCTACTTTATGTAGAATTGGGTCTTTGTCGTGTAAAGATTGTTTTTTACCTTCCTCTGGATCTACTGGGATTCGTTGTGTAAATTAAATACTTGCATATCCCATAATTTAATAATTATACATCACCTTTTCTTAGAACTTTTTATTGTGCTGTTCCTCTGTTATTCCTCCTAGAAATGTATGAATGATTTGACATCTAGTGTGTTACCATCTGGGGGCGTGTCCATATAGTCTGACCATGTCCAATCAGTGCTGACAATATCAGAAGGTGTAGTGACACGACTATTTCCCAAAGGGAATGGTAACACCCTTTTCTGAATTTAATCTTACATTTCCAGTAGGAATAACAGAGGAACAGCATGGTGCAGAGTTCTGAGAAAAAATGCTCCAGAATTGTTGATTCACGGGGAATACAATTATGCACTAAAATAGACGTGTGAGGAGAGCCGACAAGTCCTCTATAAAGTATTTTTTGTCTTCCTCTGGATGAATTGGGGTTTGTAAGTCTAAAAAGTTTAAACTTGATGGACTTAGACCTTGTTTAACCCACTAACTATGTAACTATGTAAAATGTCTCTCTGTGTCTAGCCTGATCAGCCATAACATTAAAACCACATGCCTAAGATTGTGTAGGTCGCCCTCAGGCTGCCAAAACAGCTCTGACCCATGGAGACGTGACATCTCCATGAGATCTGGCACAAGACGTTAGCAGCAGATCTTTCAAGTCCTGTAAATTGTGAGGTGCGGGCTCCATGAATCGGACTTGTTCTCCAGACCATCCCACAGATAATCGATCGGATTGAGATCTGGGGTATTTGGAGCCAAGTCAACTCCTTGAACCATTCCTGATCAATATTAGCATTTTGTCAGGGGGCATTATCCTCCTGAAAGAGGGCACTGCCGTTAGGGATACCGCTGCCATAACGGTTACTTGTCTGCAACAATATTTAGGTAGGTGGTACGTGTCACATTTACATGAATTCCGGGACCAACAGAACATTGCCCAGATCATCACACTGCCTCTGCCGGCTTCTCTTCCCATAATGCATCCTGCTGCCATCTCTTCCACAGGTAAGTGACATAACCCGGCCGTCCACATGATGTAAAAGAAAACAGGATTTATCGGACCACGTCACGTTTTATTGCCCAGTTCTGATGCTGCCTATTGTAGCCACTTTTCGTGGTGGACAGGGGTCAGCATGGGCGCCCTGACTGGTCTGGGGCTACACAGCCCATACGCAGTAAGCTGTGATGCTCTGCGTGTACAGACACCTTACTATTATAGCCAGCAGTGACTTTTAGGCCTGGTTTACACGAGCGTGTGTGTTTTGCGCACGCAAAAAATGCGGCGTTTTGCGTGCACAAAAGGCACTTACCAGCTCCGTGTGTCAGCCCTGTATGATGCGCGGCTGCGTGATTTTCGCGCAGCCGCCATCATGATGACACTCCGTTTGGATGTTTGTCAACAGAAAAGCACGTGGTGTTTTCTGTTTGCAAACATACTTTTGACTACTGTTGCGTGAATCACGCGCAACCCACGGAAGTGCTTCCGTGGGGTGCGCGTGATTTTCATGCACCCATTGCCTTCAATGGGTGCGTGATGCGCGAACAGCGCACAAATTTAGGACATGTCGTGAGTTTTTTTCAGCGGACTCACGCTGAGCAAAACTCACGGACTGTCTGCATGCCCCCATAGACTTTTATATAGGTCCGTACGACACGCGTGAATAGCACGCGCGACGCACGGATGTATATCACGCTCGTGTAAACGAGGCCTTACAGTAATTTGTCGTACATAACCCTTCCGTGGGTTGGGACCAGATGAGCTCCTCACGCACATTGAGTCTTGACCTCCAATCACCCTGTTGCCGGTACATCGGTTGTCCTTCTTTGGAGCACTTTTCGTAGGTACGAACCTTTACATACCAGAAACACCCCACAAGACTGGCAGTTTTTGGGGATACTCTGACCAATTTGTCCTTTGTAATTTTATACTTCTCCATGTTTCAAACACATTAACTTAATGAACTGACTATTCACTTCGTGTCTAATATCCCCCCTTTGTCAGGCGCCATTGTCACGAGATCATCAATGTTCTTCACTTCACCTGTCAGTGGTTTTAATGTTATGGATGATCAGTGTATATATGGAGGAGGACAGTGTAGTTCTTCTCATAGACTCACAGAAAACCAATTACTGGTAAATGTATTCATAAATATTATTTTTTTTCCCATTCGCCATAACAGCACCAGGGAAATTAAACTTGGAGGTATATAACTATAACACCTCCGTGGTTTTCCATCCCTTGTAGAGAGAAATCTTGGAGTAGTTGTTTTCCTTACAGGTACTTTGTCTGACCGTGGGTTCCCTCTCGTAAATTTTGACTTCCCATATAAGCAGGGAGTATTGTTCCTGGTCAAAAATCTGGTACTCTTTTGGTTGGCACGGGGCTCTAATAATAGGACCCATGTGTGCTGGCGATTTCAGGTGTATTCACATCCTTAGGAGACAAATGCAATTGAATACTATGGTGGAGTAGAAGGCAGTCTAACAGGGGTAACACAACAAAGCTCAGGCAATGAAGGAAGGGGCAGGGCCCTTCTTCTAATCCAGGGTGATCATGGGAGCAATCAGTCAATCTAAAACGTGTGTGCTCTGGCCCATTAAGGCTGGGAATTAGATCGAGTGCGCACCCCAGTGGTCACTGCAGGACAGGATGGCCGCATGTGCTGGCATCTCTAGGGAGGAAGACATCTGCAGGATGATAGGAGTCTGCGACCGCGGACATTACAGTATGCCCCCTCTTCTTGGGGCCAGAATGAGAGAGGAACTTCTTAATGAGGGAAGACATTTCGGTTCTCCTCTGACTCCCAGGACCTCTCTTCTGGACCAAACCCCTTCCAATACACCAAGTAAAAGGCTTTTCCTCTTGAAGTCCAAGATCTCCTTTACCTGAAATACATCGGCAGAACCGCTGGGGGCAACTGCAGGGCTAAGAGTCTTAGAGTAGCAGTTCAGGACCACAGGCTTCAGAAGAGACACGTGAAAGGAGTTGGGGATTCTGAGGGTAGGATATCGGACAGCCAAAGCTTCTAAGAGACCGGGTTGATCCGCTGGAGGATCTCAAAGGGTCCGAGGAACCTGGGAGCGAATTTGCACGACGACACCCTCAGCCGGATATTGCATGAGGACAGCCAGACCTTGGTACCCAGAAGAAATTGGGGAGGCTCTCTTCTCCTTGTGTCTGCCTTTCGCTTCATGCGGCTGACCGCCAGCAGAGTAAAGGATCAGGTTTGCTGACAGATTTTTAGGAAGTCCCTGAATGCAGAGTCCGCTGTAGGCACGAAGCTGACACAGGGAGAGGAATTCGTGGATGTTGACTGTAGACATTAAAGAACGGTGTAGAAGCGGTAGACTCACTTGTGTGGTTGTTATAGGAGAACTCGGCCCAAGGAAGAAGCTGCACCCAGTCATCATGCTGCCAGGAGATGAAGTGTCGTAGATAGTTCTCCATGATTTGGTTTGATCCTCTCGACTTGGCCATTGGACGGGGCATCGTAGGCTGAGGAAAAGTTCAACTTTACATCAAGGAGTTTGCAGAGGGTTCTCCAAAATTTCGAGGTGAACTGAAGCCCCCGATCCGACACGATATGCAGAGGTAAGCCATGCAGACGGAAGATGTGTTGGATGAAGACGTCGACCAGTCGAAAGGCGGAAGGTATACCCGTCAGCGGAACGAAATGCAGTGCGGTCCACAACCACCCTGACCGCACTGCATCCAGTAGAGGGAGGCAGGTCCGTAACAAAGTCCATTGCTATATGCTGCCAGGGAGCATTGGGCACAGGCAGCGGCTGGAGCCGGCCAGCAGGCTTGGAGTGAGCAACCTTGTTAGCCGCGCGCACCGTGCAGGACGAGACAAAGTCCATCATGTCTTTGGGCAGCGTGGGCCACCAGAAATGACTGGCAATCAGGTCTCGGGTTTTACGGACACCCACGTGACCCGCCAGTCTAGAACTGTGTCCCCAGCGAAGGATTCTTCTTCTGTCTGCCAAGCGCTCAAAAGTCCTCCCCGGAGGGTTGTCTCTTACTTGCAAAGGATTGACAGAGATAATGCAGGACCGATCAATGATGTTTTGTGGAGACTTTATGTTGTCCTCTATCTCGAATGACCTGGACAAGGCATCGGCCCTCACATTCTTATCGGCAGGGCGATACTGGAGCTTAAACTGGAACCTGGCAAAGAACAGCGACCACCTGGCTTGACGGGGGTTCACTCGTTGGGCCGTCTGGAGATAGGTGAGGTTCTTGTGGTCAGTAAATATCAGGATGGGATGGACTGCACCCTCTAGTAGATGTCTCCACTCCTCCAGGGCCAATTTGATGGCCAGTAACTCCCAATCCCCAATCGAGTAGTTGCGCTCTGCAGAAGAGAAAGTTTAGAGTAACAAAAGTGTCGAGATACATCAGGATGATGGAAGGTAGAGGCTGACGTGAAGGCACTCTTCAGGCTATTAAATGCGGATTCCGCTACTGGAGTCCACGCCTTGGCGTTCATGCCTTTTTTGGTGAGGGTGGAAATGGGAGCTGCCAGTGAGAAGTTTGGGATGAACTGCAGGTAGAAATTGGCGAATCCCTGGAAACGCTGTATGGACCTTAAGCCTTGAGGATGTGGTCATTCCAGGACGGCCTTTTACCTTCTCAGGATCCATCTTGAGGCCTTTATCCGAGATGATGTAGCCCAGGAAGGGTAGAGCATTTCTCTCAAACACGCACTTCTCCAACTTGGCATACAGGTGATTCTCCCTTGATCTCAGCAAAACTTGACGGACATGTCTCTGATGAGTCGTCGGGTCTGGATAAAAATGTAAGATGTCATCAAGATAGACCACAATACAGACATAGAGGAGGTCACGGAAGATGTCATTAACAAATTCTTGGAAGACCATGGGAGCGTTACACAGACCGAAGGCCATCACCAGGTATTCATAGTGCCCGTCTCTGGTGTTAAATGCTGTCTTCCATTCGTCACCATGGCGAATCCGGACTAGGTTGCAAGCCCCACGCAGGTCTAGTTTAGAAAAAATCTTGGCTCCTCGTATGCGGTCAAAAAGCTCAGAAATCAGTGGCAATGGATATCTATTTTGATCTGGTTGAGACCCCGGTAGTCGATGCAGGGTCGAAGAGATCCGTCCTTTTTGATAAAGAATAACCCGGCCGGGGAGAAGGATTTTCGTATGAAGCCCCTCTCCAAATTCTACTTAATATAGGCGGACATAGACTGACTGGCAAGGAGAGAGGGTATACCCTTCCACGGGGAAGGGATGTGTCAGGAACCAGTTCAATTGGGCAACCATACACCCGGTGTGGGGGCAGCGTCTCCGCCTCCTTCTTGCTAAAAACATCCGCAAACTGAATAGTGAGCAGGCAATCCTGCCAATGACTGAGGCTGGGGAGGCTGGGCCAGATGGATGTGCCCCAGGCAGCGGTTCAGGCACTTGGACCCCATTCCACAACTGGGGCATGTAGTCGGAGGGTCAGTACTGCCCGGAGGTTTAGTAGGAGGAACAGCAGAAGCAATAGGAGCAGGTGCTGGGGAAACTGCAGCTTGCACATTCAGCCGATGTGCAATAATGTTCAACGCCTGGAAGAGTTGGTCCTGTCGAGACCGGAGGTCTAGCATATCCGCTCACATCCCTTGTGACGTCATCATGGTCTTGGGTTGACCAGCGGGTCCATCGCCTGAGCTTACTGTCATGATGGGTTTGGACCCACTGGGCCGTCCTGCCGTAGCGGGATAGCAGCTGGCCAAACATGATACCAAGGCAAAGTCAATTGTTCGAATAAGGGTACCTGTGGCAATACAGACAGTAGCGATGGCAAGCTCTGATGGGACCTTGGCAGCAGGAAGACACCAGGCGTGGCGAAATACAGCAGGCGTAGTATACGACACAACACGACTCCAACTTTCTACGGCACAGGAACAAGGTAGCACGGGATACAGGTAGCATGAACAGGAAAACTGGGAACTGGAAAACACTAAGGGACCATTTGCAAAGACTAACACGGGTAACACAACAACCCTCAGGCAATGAAGGAATGGGCAGGGCCCTTCTTATAGTCCATGGTGACCATGGGAGCAATCCGTCAATCTAAAACATGTGTGTTCTCTGGCCCATTAAGGCCAGAAATGAGCTTGTGCACACCCCAGTGGTTACTGCAGGACAGGACGGCCGCATGTGCTGGCATCTCTGGGGAGGAAGACATCTGCATGATTATAGAAATCTGAGGTCTGCGATCGCGGACGATACAATAGGCCTGCGGCTTACAAAGCACTGGGACCGCGGCGCAACATTGTCATTTCGGCTCTGATCAATAAGCATAGAAGTGTTGAGGGAAGTGTCTGATATATATATATATATATATATACAGTAGTCATGGATTTAGTCACTGTGTGATTCCTACAGATGGATCCAGTAGGAGAGATGTCCCTGTCCTCTGTATTCCCAGGATTGTCCAGAGGAAAATCACAATGTCCCAGAGAATCATCAGGTAGATGAAGCCGAGTTCTATACCAGGACTATATAGGGGTGTGTGGACCTTTTTGGTCCTGCGGTCATAGATGTCATAGATTTTGGTGGTTTCTTATGTTGATCTGTTAGATTCTTCGCACTCTCTGCTGTATTGTACTGAATTGTTACATATGTGAAATCAGGGGAATGATCTGACTAATATGAAAGCAGAGGTTGATGCAGAAGAAGAATGGGTGATTGGCGATCAACCGTATAAGAGTGGAGTGGAGGAGGAAATTCCAGAAGATGTTACCACAGGTAAGTAATAATGAATTTAGAAAGTGAAATGGGAGGTTTGTTAAAGGGTTGTCCATCCCTTAAAAATTGATGGCCTATCCTCAGGATAGGCCACCAATAGCTCAAAATAGTCATGCTCCTCAGTACCCGACAATGTTATTATATCATACCTGCATTTCAGAGCTTTGAATATTCTTACAAATAAAAGCAAAACTGTTCAATTTTGCCGCAATTTTTATAAAGTCAAGGCATAATGCCACGATTTCCTGCAATTCTCTGCAAAAGACAAATTTTTAGTGTGGGGTGAGAACTCTGTACATGCAGCTTTTTAGTTATTATTGAGAAATACTTGCAGCAAACATTAGATATCTAGGGCAAAGTGCACATCGGAGTCAGATGCTGGAAATTCAGAAAAAATCTTTAACAAAGCAGACAGATGTATTCCTTGCAGTAGCGTCTTGCATGAGCGAGTTCAGGTAGGCTATGAGTACAGGGAGCTTTAGCAGAGAGAGGCATCCCCATTTTCTGCATGTCTACTGTTCTCTGTAACTAGGGACTGAATTTGTAGAACAACCACAGGTCGACAACAAGTTATAGAAAAGGAGTCACCTAGTGGCAGTTACTTTATACAGACTTTGCAAGGATAATGCAGACATTTTTTAAAGAGCGAAAGTAGCAAAATTCCTAGATATCAGGTATACTATTAGATTAACACAAGTTTTTCATTAAAAATTATTGTACATTTAAAGTGTTTTTGAAAGATTTATAAGGCTGTAATTAGGCAATTCAATTTCTGTGGCAGTATTTGGTGAATTTTTTTTGCGCCAAATCCAGTGCTGGTTTTGAAAGGAATGGCTCAAACCTTTCCTTCCTGCTGGATCCACTTCTGATTGACTATATAAAAAAAAAAAACCTGCATGCAGCCTAATATGTCATAAAGTTGTCTACTTTGTGGTTTGAAAAATCTAAAAATCACAAAATTAATTTTTAATCCTAACAGAAGATGCCAGTAAGAACTCTGAGGGAAACGTAATGTTTTTGATAAATTATGAAGTAGAAGATGAAGATATCAAGCAACAGTCTTCAGGAGAAAACCACATTGCCCTTAATGTACATCCAGGACTTCACAGTAAAGATCTATCATATAATTCCCCTAATCATGAGGAACCATCTCCTGACCAATCGCAGATTGTTACCACATGTGCAGCTCAGGAAGGGGGTAAAAGGTTTCAATGTGGTAAACCGTTCACAAAAAATTCAGGTCTTTATAAGCACAGAAGAATTCACACAGGAGAGAAGCCGTATTCATGTTCAGAATGTGGGAAATATTTTACACGCAAATTAAATCTTGTTGCACATGAGAGAATTCACACAGGAGAGAAACCATATTCATGTCCAGATTGTGGGAAATGTTTTACAACAAAATCAAATCTTGTTTCACATATGAGAAATCACACGGCAGAAAAGCCGTATTCATGTTCAGAATGTGGGAAGTGCTTTAGAGATCAAGCAGATCTTACTTTACATGAGAGAATTCACACAGGGGTAAATGCACATTCATGTTCAGAATGTGGAAAATATTTTACCAAAAAATCACAACTTACTTTACATGAGAGAATTCACACAGGAGAAAAGCCGTATTCATGTTCAGAATGTGGAAAATGTTTTCGAGAAAAATCATACCTTCTTATACATGAGAGAATTCACACAGGAGTGAAGCCGTATTCATGTTCAGAATGTGGGAAATATTTTACACGCAAATCATATCTTGTTACACATAAGAGAACTCACACAGGAGAGAATCTGTATTCATGTTCAGAATGTGGGAAATGTTTTACACTCAAATCAAATCTTGTTAAACATGAGGGAATTCACACAGGAGTGAAGCCGTATTCATGTTCAGAATGTGGGAAATGCTTTAGACTTAAAGCACATCTTACTTTACATGAGAGAATTCACACAGGAGTAAAACCATATTCATGTTCAGAATGTGGGAAATGTTTTGCAGTTCAATCAAGTCTTGTTAAACATAAGGTAAGTCACGCAGGAGAGAAGCCGTATTCATGTTCAGAATGTGGGAAATGTCTTCCAGATAAATCAAGTCTTGTTAAACATGAGAGAATTCACACAGGAGAGAAGCCGTATTCATGTTCAGAATGTGGGAAATGTCTTCCAGATAAATCAAGTCTTGTTAAACATGAGAGAATTCACACAGGAGAGAAGCCGTATTCATGTTCAGAATGTGGGAAATGTCTTCCAGATAAATCAAGTCTTGTTAAACATGAGAGAATTCACACAGGAGAAAAGCCGTATTCATGTTCAGAATGTGGGAAATGTTTTAGAGAAAAATCATACCTTCTTATACATGAGAGAATTCACACAGGAGAGAAACTATTTTCATGTTCAAAATGTGGGAAATGTTTTGTACTAAAATCAAGTCTTGCTGAACATGAGAGAATTCACACGGGAGAGAAGCCATATTCATGTTCAGAATGTGGGAAATGTTTTACGCAAAAATCAAATCTTGTTACACATGAGAGAATTCACACAGGAGAGAAGCCGTATTCATGTTCAGAATGTGGGAAAGGTTTTGCACATAAACCAAGTTTTGTTAAACATGAGAAAACTCACAGAGGGGAGAAGACATTTTGATGTTCTATATATGGAAAATATTTTACATGGAAATAAAATGTTACAACTCATCAAAAAAATTGCATCAAAAAATCCTGTATTCTTGTTTGGAATGTGGGAAAAGCTATAGGAGGGAAAAAAAATATTTTTCACTCACCAGGTTATTGACAGACAATAGCCCCTTGGTGACTCAGCAAATTATGGCATTGTAAACACAGACCCATTGTTTTAAAATCCGATGTATCACTTTGTGAGATTAATTTAACCCCTTAAGGACACAGCCACTTTTGGACCTTATGACACAGCCTCATTTTTTAAATCTGACGTGTGTTACTTTATGTGGAAATATTTTGGGAATGCTTTTACCTATCGAAACGAGTCTGAGATTGTTTTCTCGTGACATATTGTACTTTAAGTTAGTGAAAAAATTTGGTCGATTTATATTCAATATTTTTGTGTGAAAAACACCAAAATTTAGAGAAATTTTTCAAAAAATCAGCATCTTCTAATTTCAAATGTATCTGCATGTAAGAAAGATAGTTATACCACACATTAGTGACTCGCTAACATTTCCCATATGTGTACTTTAGATTGGCAGAATTTTTTGAACATCCTTTTATTTTTCTAGGACGTTACAAGGCTTATAAATTTAGCAGCAATTTCTCTAATTTCAAAGAAAATTTCAAAAGCCTATGTTTTTAAGGGACCAGTTCAGTTCTGAAGTGGCTTTGAGGGCCTTATATATTAGGAACCCCCACAAATCACCCCATTTTAAAAACTGCACCCCTTAAATTATTCAAAACAGCATTTAGAAAGTTTCTTAACCCTTTATGCGTTTCACAGGAATTAAAGCAAAGTGGAAGGGAAATTTGCAAATTTCATTTTGTTTTGCAGAAATTCCATTTTTCCTGTAATACTGAAGGTTTTTACCAGAGAAACACAACTGAATATTTATTGCCCTGATTTCTGAAGTTTTTAGAAATATCCCACATATGGCACTAGTGCGCTACTGGACTGAAACAAAAGCCCCAGAAGCAAAGGAGCACCTAGAGGATTTTTGGGCCTTCCTTTCCTTAAATTATATTTCAGGCACCATGTCACGTTAGAAGAGGACTTGTGGTGCAAAAATAAAGGAAACACCCCAAAAAAGACCCCATTTGGAAACTACACCCCTTGAGGAATTCATCTAGGGGTGTAGTGAGCATTTTGACCCCACAGGTGTTTCATAGATTTCATTAGAATTGTGCAGTGAAAATGAAAAATTACATTATTTTCCAATAAGATGTAGCTTTACCTCAAAATGTTAAATTTTTTTCAACAAATAAATGAGGAAAAGCACCCCAAGATTTGTAACGCAACTTCTCCAGAGTACGGAAATACCAAACATGTGGTCATAAACTGCTGTTTGGGCAAGCGGCAGGATTCGGAAGGGAAGGCACGCCATTTAGCTTTTGGAGCACTGATCTTGCTGGATTCATTTCTCTGCACCATGTCACATTTGTAAAGCTCCTAAGGTACCACTACAATGGAAACCCCCCAAAAGTGACTCCATTTCGGAAACTACACCCCTTGAGGAATTCATCTAGGGGTGTAGTGAGCATTTTGAACCCACAGGCATTTCATAGATTTCACTAGAATTGGGCAGTAAACATGAGAGGTAGCTTTAGGTCAAAATGTTTTATTTTTTCATAAAATAAAGGAGAAAAAGCACAATAACATTTGTAAAGCAACTTCTCCAGAGTACGGAAATACCCCATATGTGGTAATAAACCACTGTATGAATACACATCAGGGCTCAGAAGGGAAGGAGCGCCATTTTGCTTTTGGAGAGCAGATTTTGCTGGATTGGTTTTTCTGCACCATGTCGCTTTTGCAAAGCACCTTAGGTACCAGTACAGTGGAAACTACCCAAAAGTGACTCTATTTGGCAAACTACACCCATTGAGGAATTCATCTATGGGGGTAGTGAGAATTTTGACCCCACAGGTGTCTCATAGATTTTATTAGAAATGGGCAGTGAAATTGAAAAATTACATTATTTTCCAATAAGACGTAGCATAAGTTCAACATTTTTCATTTTCTCATCAAATAAAGGAGAAAAAGCACTGTAATATTTGTAAAGCAACTTCTCCAGAGTACGGAAATACCCATGTGGTCATAAACTGCTATTTATACATACAGCAAGGCTCTAAAGGGAAGGAGCGCCATTTAGTATTTGGAGTGGAGATTTTACAAGATTCGTTTTTTGACACCATGTTGCATTGAGCTATAGTACCAGTACAGTGGTACCCCTGAAAAATTACTCCGTTTTGGAAACTAAATCCCTCAAAAGAATTTATCTAGGGGTGTAGTGAGCATTTTGACCGCACAAGTGTTTTGCAAAAATGAGTAAACAATAGATGTTGCAGATTGAAAATTGCCGTTTTCCACAGATATGCCATTTCAGTGCCCAGCTTGTACCACCGTAGACACACATCCCATAAATTGTTAAGCGGGTTCTCCAGAATACAGTAATACCCCATATGTGGTCATAAATTGCCATTTGGACACACTGCCAGGCTCAGTTGGACCACCATTTGGCTTTTGAAGCGCAGATTTTGCTTGGTGTTTTAGTGGTATTTTATTTTATAATGTGGGGGCATATGTAAGCTGGGCGGAGTACATCAGGGTATATGTAAACTGTGCGTAGTACATCAGGGTATATGTAAACTGTGTGTAGTACATCGGTATATGTAAGCTGGGCGGAGTGCATCAGGGCATAATAGGATGATGTAATAATGGGGAGAATGAATAATCCATGGATTGGTGTGGTACGCTTTGAGCCAATCCTTTATACACACGCCGGGTTTATTGGGTATTATACAAAATATCTGCGCTCCAGTATTGCCTAATCTTTGACTTCTTCACTAGCCCTATAAACAGCACAAGGCCCTAAAGTTTCCTCATCTCTGCTGCACGGGGTCCACTTGTGGGGTCCAGCAAATGATGATGTGGGGTATTTAGTGAAATTCTACTGGACCTAAAAAATGAGTCTGGGCCGTTATGTTGCGTCATTGCGTTTTGAGAGTCATAACGTGTTATTTTTCCGTTGATGGAGCTGTGTGAGGGCTTGTTTTTTGTGGAACGAGCTGTAATTTTTACTGGTTCCATTTTGGGGTACATGCGATTTTTTTTTTTTTTTTTTTTTTTTTTTTTTTTTTCCCCTATCACTATTTATTCCATTTTTTTGGGAGATAAGGAAAACCAAAAACGTTTTTTTGTTGTTTTTTTTTACAGTGTTCACCATGCAGTATAAACAACATGTTAACTTTATTCTGCGGGTCGATACGATTACAGTGACACAAAATTTATATGGTTTTTTTTACGTTTCACTACGTTCCAACAATAAAAATATTATTTTCTAAAAAAAAATAATGTTTTAGTCTCGCCATTTTCTGACAGCCATAACTTTTTTATTTTTTAGTTGATATCGCTGCGGGACGGCTTGTTTTATGCGTGACGAAATGTAGTTTCTATTGGTACCATTTTGTTTTACTTACAACTTTTTGATCACTATTTATTAAATTTTTTTGGAGACAAGATGACCAAAAAATTTACGCTGTACACCGTGCGGTAAAAGTAATGTGACATTTTTATAGATCAGGCCGTTCCGAACGTGGCGATACCTATTATGTATAGTTTTTTTTCATGTTTTCATTTTTTTTCTAATAATAAAGGAGTTGATCAGGGAAACAGGGCGATTATTGTTTTTATTAGTTAAAACTTTTATTTATTTATTTTTCTATCATGTATAAAGTTAGTCGTTTGAGTGTGGGCTGTTTTGTTAAAGAGGCTCTGTCACCAGATTTTGCAACCCCTATCTGCTATTGCAGCAGATAGGCGCTGCAATGTAGATTACAGTAACATTTTTATTTTTAAAAAACGAGCATTTTTGGCCAAGTTATGACCATTTTTGTAGTTATGCAAATGAGGCTTGCAAAAGTCCAAGTGGGTGTGTTTAAAAGTAAAAGTCCAAGTGGGCGTGTATTATGTGCGTACATCGGGGCGTTTTTAGTACTTTTACTAGCTGGGCGTTCTGATGAGAAGTATCATCCACTTCTCTTCAGAACGCCCAGCTTCTGCCAGATCACGCTGTGACGTCACTCACAGGTCCTGCATCGTGTCAGACGAGCGAGGACACATCGGCACCAGAGGCTACAGTTGATTCTGCAGCAGCATCAGCGTTTGCAGGTAGGTAGCTACATCGACTTACCTGCTAACGCCGAGGCTGCTGCAGAATCAACTGTAGCCTCTGGTGCCGATGTGGCCGACACGATGCAGGACCTGTGAGTGACGTCACAGATCTGCACTGCCAGAAGCTGGGCGTTCTGAAGAGAAGTGGATGATACTTCTCATCAGAGCGCCCAGCTAGTAAAAGTATTAAAAACGCCCCGATGTACGCACATAATACACGCCCACTTGGACTTTTACTTTTAAACACACCCACTTGGACTTTTGCAAGCCTCATTTGCATAACTACAAAAATGGTCATAACTTGGCCAAAAATGCTCGTTTTTTAAAAATAAAAAAGTTACTGTAATCTACATTGCAGCGCCTATCTGCTGCAATAGCAGATAGGGGTTGCAAAATCTGGTGACAGAGCCTCTTTAAGGACAGAAATGTCCAAAGAGTGTATTCTAGAGTAAAATACTCCTAACATCAATAACTCAGATAGCCTTACCCATAATAGTAGTCCTGGTAGCCTGGATACCTTTGTGTAGAACCCCGACGCACGTTTCGTGATATCCGCTTCCTCAAGGCTATCTGAGTTATTGATGTTAGGAGTATTTTACTCTAGAAAACACTCTTTGGACATTTCTGTCCTTAAAGGGACTCTGTCACCACATTATAAGTGCCCTGTCTCCTATATAAGGAGATGGGCGCTATAATGTAGGTGACCGTAATGCTTTTTATTTAAAAAACCGATCTTTTTTCACAAAGTTAGCAGCGATTTAAGTTTATGCTAATGAGCTTTCTTAATACCCAAGTGGGCGTACTTTTACTTTCGATCAGCATCATGCACTCCTCTCCATTCATTTACACTGCACTAGCGATATAGATATATCGCTATGTGCAGCCTCATACACAAGCCCTAACATTACTACAGTGTCCTGATAATGAATACACATGAAATCCAGCCTGGACGTCATGTGTACTCAGAATCCTGACACTTCTGAATCTTTTTTGTGAGAGTCAAGCAATGGATACGAAATCTCGCGAGATCTCGGAACTAAACGAGATATCGTTTCACTTGCCGGAATCTCACAAAAAAAGATTCAGAAGTGTCAGGATTCTGAGTACACATGACGTCCAGGCTGGATTTCATGTGTATTCATTATCAGGACACTGTAGTAATGTTAGGGCTTGTGTATGAGGCTGCACATAGCGATATATCTATATCGCTAGTGCAGTGTAAATGAATGGAGAGGAGTGCATGATGCTGATTGGTCAGCGTCATGCACTCCTCTGTACAACGCCCACTTGGTCGAAAGTAAAAGTACGCCCACTTGGGCATTAAGAAAGCTCATTAGCATAAACTTAAATCGCTGCTAACTTTGTGAAAAAATATCGTTTTTTTAAATAAAAAGCATTACTGTCACCTACATTACAGCGCCCATCTCCTTATGTAGGAGATAGGGCACTTATAATGTGGTGACAGAGTCCCTTTAACAAAATAGCCCACACTCAAACAACTAAATTTATACATGATAGCACACTGCCCTATTCATATGTCCTCAATATAAGGACTTTAAATACATCGTACACCTGGCTTTACTATTTACCTGTGTTTATATCATATAGAGTCTCTCCACTCATGTAGCTTTTTAACATGTTTGTTTTTATATGTATTTAATAAAATTAGTTATTCTTTTCATATATACTTGGCTCTATACTCTGTTTCTTGTGTGCATATGTAATTATTATGGAGTTGCCTTTTCATTATACAAGGGAGGTTGTTCCGTAGGGACATTACCTAGCCCATTACTATTTTTTGCATTAGGAGATATTAAAGAGGCTCTGTCACCACATTATAAGTGCCCTATCTCCTACATGATGTGATCGGCGCTATAATGTAGGTGACAGTAATGCTTTTTATTTAGAAAAACAATCTATTTGAAACCACTTTATTAGCGATTTTTAGCTTTATGCTAATGAGTTTCTTAATGCCCGAGTGGGTGTGTTTTTACTTTCGACCAAGTGGGCGTTGTACAGAGGAGTGTATGACGCAGACCAATCAGTGACCAGTCAGCGTCATACACTCCTCTCCATTCATTTACACAGCAGCATCACGTTCTTACTAGAACACGATGTGCAGCCACATACACAGACATGAACGTTAATCAAGTGTCCTAAACTGAACTGCATATTCTAGATGAGGCCGCACTAATGCTTTGTAAAGTGGTTATATTATATCCCTGTCCCGCGAGTCCATGCCTCTTTTAATACACGACAATATCTTGACATTGCATGATGTTATTTAATTTATGATATACAAGTACACCAGATCCTTCTCAACAAGTGACTCCCCCAGTGTAGCTCCCCCTAGGACATATGATGCATGCACGTTGTTCGTACCCAGATGCATAACTTTGCAATTATCTACATTAAGCCTCATTTGCCAGTGTGTCCAAATCAGCTTGCAATTCACGAACATCTTCCATAGACTAAACAATACTACATAGCTTGGTGTCATCTGCAAAAATAGAAATAGTGCTATTAATCCCATGCTCTATATCATTAATAAATAAGTTGAATAATAGTGGTCCCAGCACTGAGCCCTGGGGTACACCACTTATAACCGGTGAACATTCAATGTAGGAATCATTGAACACAATTCTCTGGGTACGGTCCTTGAGCCAATTCTCAATCCAATTACAAACTATAATTTCTAAACCTATAGTCCTTAATTTACCCGTTAGACGTCTATGAGGGACAGTGTCAAATGCCTTTGCAAAGTCCAAAAACACTATATCCACAGGGGCCCCTCTGTCTAGGCTTCTGCTCACCTCTTCATAAAAACAATTCATGTTGGTTTGACGACTTCTGTCCTTAGTAAAACCGTGTTGACTGTCACTTGTAATACTGTTTTTTGTCACATACTCCTGTATATAGCCAAAGTAGAAAATTTGAAGCAGCACAAGTCCCGAGTCCTTTGCGGTGCATGCTGTCAAGCCAGGCAAACCCACTCTGGCATAATGCAAATTCTAAGAAAAGTAGTAGGACAACAGCACACGTGTAATGACCGGGGGTAGGGAAACGGACAAGTGAGCCCTAATCTACCCGCCACTCTGTCCCTGCCTACTTGCAACGACCCGCCCTAGGCGACAGGGTACAACTGGGCGGCGGTCCCTGCACTCAGTAAGTGCACGACAAACATACAAGGGAATACAAGCAAGGGAAAGGGGCAGTTGCCCACGGCAACACCGTGAGCAACCAGAGTGGTGAACGAGCCGAGTCAAGCCAGGAGTGTGCGAGGTACCAAACGAAGAGCAGAAGAGTAGTCAGTAAGCCAGGGTCTGTATGGAGCAGGAACAAAATAGAAAGAGCTGTAGCTGGGCCAGGAAACCACACGAAAAAGAATAACAAGCAAGGAGGAACAGGAAATGCAGGTATAAATAGACAGAGGGCGGGAGCTAGCTGAGTCTGGCCAGGCTGCGATAGGCTCTCCCACTCCTAAGCCTGCCAGCCTGAGTGGTGGAAGCTGGAGTCAGTCTCAGGGATGTAGATTCAGGTGCTGACTGATTAATTAAGGGAGTTAACCCCGAAGCTGTGCCTGGCAGATCCTTTACAGTACCCCCCCTTTTATGAGGGGCCACCGGACCCTTTCTAAGTGGACATGGCTTACTGGGGAAATGCAGGTGGAACCTCCTGACCAATACCCCAGCGTGAACATCCCGGGCGGGTACCCAAGTCCTCTCCTCGGGCCCGTAACCTCTCCAATGGACCAGGTACTGGAGGGAGCCTTGGACCATCTTGCTGTCCACAATCCTGGCCACCTCGAATTCCACCCCCTCAGGGGTGAGGACGGAAACAGGAGGTCTCCTTGAGGGAGCCAAGGACGGGGAGCAGCGTTTAAGGAGGGAGGCATGAAACACGTCGTGTATACGAAAATACGGGGGTAACTCCAGCCGGAAGGAGACAGGATTGAGGACCTCAATGACCTTATACGGCCCAATAAACCGGGGAGCAAACTTCTTGGACGGAACCTTGAGACGCAAGTTCCTAGACGACAACCACACCAGATCCCCGACCATAAACAGGGGGTTAGCAGAACGTTTTCTATCAGCCTGAGTTTTTTGTACGCTCTGGGACGCCTCTAGGTTCTTCTGAACCTGGGCCCAGACTGTGCACAGTTCCCGATGAACGACCTCTACCTCGGGATTGTTGGAACTACCAGGTGAAACGGAGGAGAACCGTGGATTAAACCCAAAATTACAGAAAAAGGGAGAGACCCCTGACGAGTTACTGACCCGGTTATTAAGGGAAAATTCGGCGAGGGGAATGAATGAGACCCAATCATATTGACAGTCAGAGACAATACACCTTAATTATTGTTCTAGAGATTGATTAGTCCTCTCCGTTTGACCATTGGTTTCAGGATGGAAGGCAGAGGAGAAGGACAGATCAATCCCCAACTTCATACAGAAGGCTCTCCAAAACAATGAAACAAATTGTACCCCTCTGTCCGAAACAATATTGACAGGGACCCCATGGAGACGCAGGATGTGTTTGACAAACAAGGTAGCCAACGTCTTGGCGTTGGGTAGTTTCTTGAGGGGCACAAAGTGGCACATCTTACTGAAGCGGTCTACCACCACCCACACCACCGACTTGCCTTGGGATGGAGGCAAATCGGTGATAAAATCCATGGAGATATGTGTCCAAGGTCTCTGGGGAATGGGCAACGAACGCAGTAAGCCCGCTGGTCGGGACCTGGGAGTCTTGGACCTAGCACAAACCTCACAAGCGGCGACGTAGGCCTTAACGTCTTTAGGCAACCCAGGCCACCAATAATTTCTGGTAATGAGGTGTTTGGTACCCAGGATGCCTGGATGACCAGATAGTGCGGAGTCATGATTTTCCCTTAGCCGGAATTGCAGGGGAACAAACAGCTTGTTCTCAGGAAGGTTCCCGGGAGCTGAACCTTGAGCAGCAGCAATTTCAGAGACTAAATCAGAATCGATCGAGGAAATGATTATACCTGGAGGCAAAATACAAGCAGGATCTTCCTCCGAAGGAGGGCTGGCCATGAAGCTACGCGACAGTGCATCAGCCTTAATATTTTTAGACCCAGCCCTATAGGTAACCAAAAAATTGAATCTGGTAAAAAATAACGCCCATCGAGCTTGTCTCGGGTTTAGCCTCCGGGCAGATTCTAGGAAAACCAGATTCTTGTGGTCGGTAAGGACCATTACCTGGTGTCTAGCCCCCTCCAGGAAGTGGCGCCACTCTTCAAATGCCCATTTAATGGCTAAGAGTTCGCGGTTGCCAATATCATAGTTACTCTCAGTTGGCGAAAACTTCCTGGAGAAGTAGGCACAGGGGCGGAGATGGGTGAGGGACCTGGTACCCTGGGACAAGACAGTCCCCACTCCCACCTCAGATGAGTCAACTTCCACGATAAATGGCTCCATTTGGTTGGGCTGAACCAGCACCGGGGCCGAGATAAAGCACTTCTTAAGGACCTCAAAAGCCTGGACAGCCTCAGGAGGCCAGTGGAGGAGATCAGCACCTTTGCGAGTGAGGTCCGTTAGAGGCTTAGCGATGACCGAGAAGTTAGCAATAAATCTCCTGTAATAATTAGCGAACCCCAAAAAACACTGTAACGCCTTCAGGGAGGCAGGTTGGACCCATTCCGCCACAGCCTGAACCTTGGCGGGGTCCATGGGGAATTCATGAGGAGTAAGGATTTGACCCAAAAATGGTATCTCCTGTACCCCAAACACACATTTTTCGGTTTTGGCAAACAGTTTGTTTTCCCGAAGGACTTGGAGCACCTTCCTGACATGCTCAATGTGGGAGGACCAGTCCTTGGAAAACACCAGTATGTCATCAAGGTACACTACAAGAAATATCCCCAGGTAATTTCTCAAAATCTCATTTATGAAATTCTGGAAGACCGCAGGGGCATTACACAACCCAAAGGGCATGACGAGGTATTCGAAATGGCCTTCGGGCGTGTTAAACGCAGTCTTCCACTCATCCCCCTCTTTGATGCGAATAAGGTTATACGCCCCCCGTAGATCCAATTTAGAGAACCATTGGGCCCCCTGAACCTGATTAAAGAGATCAGGAATCAAAGGAAGGGGATACTGGTTCCTTACCGTGACCTTATTCAGGCTACGGTAGTCAATGCATGGCCTAAGACCACCATCCTTCTTCCCCACGAAGAAGAAGCCAGCACCTACCGGAGAAGAAGAGGGACGAATGTAACCCTTGGCCAGGGATTCCTGGATATACTCTCTCATGGCTTCACGTTCGGGACAAGAAAGATTAAATATCCTACCCTTAGGAAGCTTAGCTCCTGGTACCAATTCGATAGCGCAATCGTATTCTCTATGAGGAGGTAACACTTCGGAGGCCTCCCTAGAGAAAACATCAGCGAAGTCCTGAACAAACTCGGGTAGCGTATTCGCCTCCTCAGGGGGAGAAATAGAATTAACAGAAAAACATGACGTACAACATTCATTACCCCATTTGGTTAGCTCCCCAGTATTCCAGTCAAACGTGGGATTATGCAACTGCAACCAGGGAAGGCCTAGAACCAAGTGGTACGATAATCCCTGCATCAACAGTACAGAGCATTGCTCCAAATGCATGGAGCCAACAAGGAGTTCAAAAACAGGGGTATGCTGTGTAAAATAACCATTAGCAAGAGGAGTGGAGTCGATACCCACTATCGGGACAAGTTTAGGCAAATCAATCAGAGGCATAGCAAGAGACATAGCAAATTCCACAGACATAATATTAGTAGAGGACCCTGAATCCACGAAGGCACTGCCGGTAACAGACCTACCACCAAAAGAGACCTGAAAGGGAAGCAAGATCTTAGTACGTTTCCTATTTACTGGAAATACCTGTGCGCCCAAGTGACCTCCCCGATGATCACTTAGGCGCGGAAGTTCTCTGGCTGCATTCTTACGCTCAGGACAGTTGTTCACTTGATGCTTGTCATCCCCACAGTAGAAGCAGAGACCATTCTTCCTGCGGAATTCTCTACGTTGTTGGGGGGACACGGAGGCCCCGAGTTGCATAGGTATCTCTGAGTCTTTCCTGGAGGAACGAAGCAACGGAACTTCGGGAGGCATCATGGGGGAGTCGGAGGAGAAAACACATAAACGTTCATGTTGTCGTTCCCTGAGACGTCGGTCAAGTCGTACCGCTAAAGCCATAGCCTGGTCTAGGGAGTCAGAAGAGGGATAGCTAACTAGCAGGTCTTTCAGGGCATTCGACAGACCCAACCTAAACTGGCACCTTAAGGCAGGGTCATTCCACCGAGAAGCTACGCACCACTTCCTAAAGTCAGAGCAATACTCCTCAACCGGTCTCTTACCCTGACGTAAGGTCACCAGCTGACTCTCGGCAAAGGCAGTCCTGTCAGTCTCGTCATAAATAAGTCAGAGAGCAGAAAAGAAACAATCAACGGAGGAAAGTTCAGGGGCGTCGGGAGCCAAGGAGAAGGCCCACTCTTGGGGCCCTTCCTGGAGCCGGGACATAATTATACCCACCCGCTGGCTCTCAGAACCTGAGGAATGAGGCTTTAAACGAAAGTAAAGCCTACAACTCTCCCGAAAGGAGAGAAAAGCCCTCCGGTCCCCTGAGAACCGGTCGGGCAACTTGAGGTGGGGTTCAAGAGGTGCGGGGAGGGGAACTACCAAGGTAGCATCAGGCTGGTTGACCCTCTGAGCCAGGGCCTGGACCTGTAGGGAGAGACCCTGCATTTGCTGAGCCAGGGTCTCACGGGGGTCCATAGTGGTGTCAGGGACCAGGGTAGACTAGGTATGGGCTTGTTATTATGTAATGACCGGGGGGTAGGGAAACGGAAAAGTGAGCCCTAATCTACCCGCCACTCTGTCCCTGCCTACTTGCTACGACCCGCCCTAGGCGACGGGGTACAACTGGGCGGCGGTCCCTGCACTCAGTAAGTGCACGACAAACACGACAAACATACAAGGGAATACAAGCAAGGGAAAGGGGCAGTTGCCCACGGCAACACCGTGAGCAACCAGAGTGGTGAACGAGCCGAGTCAAGCCAGGAGTGTGCGAGGTACCAAACGAAGAGCAGAAGAGTAGTCAGTAAGCCAGGGTCTGTATGGAGCAGGAACAAAATAGAAGGAGCTGTAGCTGGGCCAGGAAACCACACGAAAAAGAATAAAAAGCAAGGAGGAACAGGAAATGCAGGTATAAATAGACAGAGGGCGGGAGCTAGCTGAGTCTGGCCAGGCTGCGATAGGCTCTCCCACTCCTAAGCCTGCCAGCCTGAGTGGTGGAAGCTGGAGTCAGTCTCAGGGATGTAGATTCAGGTGCTGACTGATTAATTAAGGGAGTTAACCCCGAAGCTGTGCCTGGCAGATCCTTCACAACACGTCTCCAGATCTTCAAAACGGTTTTATTGTCAAAACATCTTACGGCAAACAGGCAACGTTTCGACCCATAGTCAGTGAAGGGTCTTTTTCAAGCCTAACATCATATCTAAAAAAATCATCTTTAAATAGGTAGATACAAAAAGTCACATGGTTTATTTCAGCCTGTGAAAATTGTGATCGGTGTCTCCCAGGTGAATTATACATTAGTTCAATTGACATCAATCAACTTGTTACATAATAAAATGTGTAAAAAAACGACATACAATACATTTTCAATAAACCCACACTCAGGAGGAACATGTCCCTGGCACGTACATATATTGGTCACTGAAATCCGTCAATCCTAATTTTTCCTTGGGGTAGGTGATACACGCATCCCGAGTTTTATATTGGTGATCCTCTGTTGGATTGTGCCCCTGTATACAGGGACATATTCCTCCTGATTGTTGGTGGTTAAGAGAACCATAAATATAGTGCCGTTCTATATGTATATTCCCTGTTAAAAATAACTGTTCGGGTTCTGGGACTTGGCTCCATGCAATAAGTCAGGGGAATTCAGTAATAAATGCAATGATAATGCATTTACGGTCATATGACCTTCTCACAACCTTCCCCAATCTAACACATGATTGGTGGTTAGTGAGAACTCAATGATCCGATGTGAGCATGCGCAGTGGGTTTTTCAAAACACCGAGATTTCTGCGCGTCATGACGGTAATAGAACATTACCTTGATTTTCTTAGCCAGAACAGGTAAGGGGTTCGTGACAACTATGGGTGAGTGCCAGCTGTAACTCTTATCACTATAATTTATACTTTATGACATATCTATGTATTTTATGTGATTATTTTTAGATATGTTTATATTTGATATTAAACTATTGATTCACATTTTTTACATGTTCTGCATTAATTGCAAACTCTTTATTCTGTACTATTCTATTGTATTGTTCACATTATTGTTAATCATGTATGATTATCTTACATTGCCGATTTGCATGTTTTGCACACTATAGATATATGCTTTGAGCACACATATTCATTGCTTGAAAATGCCTTCATGGGGAAGGTGAAACGTTGCCTGTATTTTGGGTGAATTAATTTTGTATTTTTCTATACTATCGAAGTGCTGCCTCTTCTTGTGGATTTGGATCTAATTTTGGTTTGAGGTTTTTTGTCAAGATTCCTCTGAGGATAACACCAATATATGCTACAGTGCAGCTCCTGCATTCCGTTTGTTTCTTTAATGACAACAAGCCATGTTCAGTGGATGCTACTATAGTGTATGCTTCTGTCACTGATATTACATGTGATATAGAACAGGTTACTAATGACAACAAGCCATGTTCAGTGGATGCTACTATAGTGTATACTTCTGTCACTGATATTACATGTGATATAGAACAGGTTACTAATGACAACAAGCCGTATTCAGTGGATGCTACTATAGTGTATACTTCTGTCACTGATATTACATGTGATATACAACAGGTTACTAATGACAACAAGCCGTATTCAGTGGATGCTACTATAGTGTATACTTCTGTCACTGATATTACATGTGATATACAACAGGTTACTAATGGCAACAAGCTGTGTTCAGAGGATGCTACTATAGTGTATGCTTCTGTCACTGATATTACATGTGATATAGAACTAATTACTAATAGAAACAAGCCGTGTTCAGTGGAAGCTACTACAGTGTATGCTTCTGTCACTGATATTACATGTTATATAGAACAGGTTACTAATTGCAACAAGCTTTGTTCAGTGGATGCTGCTATAGTGTGTGCTTCTGTCACTGATATTACATGTGATATAGAACAGGTTACTAATAACAACAAGCCGTTTTCAGTGGATGTTACTATAGTGTATGCTTCTGTCACTGATATTACATGTGATATACAACAGGTTACTAATGGCAACAAGCCGTGTTCAGTGGATGCTAATACAGTGTATGCTTCTGTCACTGACATTGTTTGTGATATAGAACAGGTTACTAATGACAACAAGCCGTGTTCAGTGGATGCTACTATAGTGTATGCTTCTGTCACTGATGTTACATCTGATATAGAACAGGTTACTAATGACAACAAGCCGTATTCAGTGGATGCTACTATAGTGTATACTTCTGTCACTGATATTACATGTGATATACAACAGGTTACTAATGACAACAAGCCGTATTCAGTGGATGCTACTATAGTGTATACTTCTGTCACTGATATTACATGTGATATACAACAGGTTACTAATGGCAACAAGCTGTGTTCAGAGGATGCTACTATAGTGTATGCTTCTGTCACTGATATTACATGTGATATAGAACTAATTACTAATAGAAACAAGCCGTGTTCAGTGGAAGCTACTACAGTGTATGCTTCTGTCACTGATATTACATGTTATATAGAACAGGTTACTAATTGCAACAAGCTTTGTTCAGTGGATGCTGCTATAGTGTGTGCTTCTGTCACTGATATTACATGTGATATAGAACAGGTTACTAATAACAACAAGCCGTTTTCAGTGGATGTTACTATAGTGTATGCTTCTGTCACTGATATTACATGTGATATACAACAGGTTACTAATGGCAACAAGCCGTGTTCAGTGGATGCTAATACAGTGTATGCTTCTGTCACTGACATTGTTTGTGATATAGAACAGGTTACTAATGACAACAAGCCGTGTTCAGTGGATGCTACTATAGTGTATGCTTCTGTCACTGATGTTACATCTGATATAGAACAGGTTACTAATGACAACTAGCTGTGTTCAGTGGATACTACTATAGTGTATACTTCTGTCACTGATAGTACATGTGATATAGAACAGGTTACTAATGACAACAAGCCGTGTTCAGGGGATGCTACTATAGTGGAGCTTCTGTCACTGATATTACATGTGATATAGAACAGATTACTAATGGCAACAAGCCATGTTCAGTGGAAGCTACTATAGTGTATGCTTCTGTCACTGATATTACATGTGATATACAACAGGTTACTAATGACAACAAGCTGTGTTCAGTGGATGCTACTATAGTGTATGCTTCTGTCACTGATATTACATGATATATAGAACAGGTTACTAATGACAACAAGCCGTGTTCAGCAGGTGCTACTATAGTGTATACTTCTGTCACTGATATTACATGTGATATAGAACAGGTTACTAATGGCAACAAGCCTTGCTCAGCGGATGCTACTATAGTGTATACCTCTGTCACTGATATTAAATGTGATATACAACAGGTTACTAATGACAACAAGCTGTGTTCAGTGGATTCTACTATAGTGTATGCTTCTGTCACTGATAGTACATGTGATGTAGAACAGGTTACTAATGGCAACAAGCCGTGTTCAGTGGATGCTACTATAGTGTATGCTTCACCACTGATATTACATGTGATATAGAACTGATTACTAATGGCAACAAGCTGTGTTCAGTGGATGCTACTATATTGTAGCTTCTGTCACTTATATTACATGTGATATAAAACAGGTTACTAATGGCAACAAGCCATGTTTAGTGGATGCTACTATAGTGTGTGCTTCTGTCACTGATATTACATGTGATATACAACATATTACTAATGGCAACAAGCTGTGTTCAGTGGATGCTACTATATTGTATACTTCTGTCACTGATAATACATGTGATATAGAACAGGTTAATAATGACAACAAGTCGTGTTCAGTGGATGCTACTACAGTGTATGCTTCTGTCACTGACATTGTTTGTGATATAGAACTGGTTACTATTGACAACAAGTCGTGTTCAGTGGGTGCTACTATAATGTAGATATTGTCACTGATATTCCATGTGATATAGAACTGATTACTAATGGCAACAAGCTGTGTTCATTGGATGCTACTATAGTGTTTGCTTCTATCACTAATATTACATGTGATATACAACAGGTTACTAATGACAACAAGCTGTGTTCAGTGAATGCTACTATAGTGTATGCTTCTATCTCTGATATTACATGTGATCTAGAACAGGTTACTAATGACAACAAGCTGTGTTCAGTGGATGCTACTATAGTGTATACTTCTGTCACTGATATTACATGTGATATACAACAGGTTCCTTTTGACAACAAGCTGTGTTCAGTGGATGCTACTATAAAGTATGCTTCTGTCACTGATATTACATGTGATATAGAACTGATTACTAATGGCAACAAGCCGTGTTCAGTGGATGCTACTATAGTTTATGCTTCTGTCACTGATATTACATATGATATAGAACAGGTTACTAATGACAACAAGCTGTGTTCAGTGGATGCTACTATAGTGTATGCTTCTGTCACTGATAGTACATGTGATATAGAACAGGTTACTATTGACAACAAACAGTGTTCAGTGGATGCTACTACAGTGTATGCTTCTGTCACTGATATTACATGTGATATACAACAGGTTACTAATGGCAACAAGCTGTGTTCAGTGGATGCTACTATAGTGTATGCTTCTGTCACGGATATTACATGTGATATACAACAGGTTACTAATGACAACAAGCTGTGTTCAGTGGATGCTACTTTAGTGTATGCTTCTATCACTGATATTACATGTGATATAGAACAGGTTACTAGTGACAACAAGCCGTGTTCAGTGGATGCTACTATAGTGTATGCTTCTGTCACTGATATTACATGTGATATAGAACTAATTACTAATGGCAACAAGTCGTGTTCAGTGGAAGCTACTACAGTGTATGCTTCTGTCACTGATATTACATGTGATATAGAACAAGTTACTAATTGCAACAAGCTGTGTTCAGTGGATGCTGCTATAGTGTATGCTTCTGTCACGGATATTACATGTGATATAGAACAGGTTACTAATGACAGCAAGCCGTGTTCAGTGAATGTTACTATAGTGTATGTTTCAGTCACTGATATTACATGTGATATAGAACAGGTTATTAATGGCAACAAGCCGTGTTCAGTGGATGCTACTATAGTGTAGCTTCTGTCACTGATATTACATGTGATATAGAACTGATTACTAATGGCAACAAGCCGTGTTCAGTGGATGCTACTACAGTGTATGTTTCACCACTGACATTGTATGTGATATTGAACAGGTTACTAATGGCAACAAGCTGTGTTCAGTGGATGCTACTACACTGTGTGCTTCTGTCACTGATATTACATGTGATATAGAACAGGTTACTAATGACAACAAGCCGTGTTCAGTGGATATTAATATAGTGTATGCTTCTGCCACTGATAGTACATGTCATATAGAACAGGTTACTAATGGCAATAAGCCGTGTTCAGTGGATGCTACTATAGTGTATGCTTCTGACACTGATATTACATGTGATATAGAACAGGTTACTAATGACAACAAGCCGTGTTCAGTGGATGCTACTATAGTGTATGCTTCACCACTTATATTACATGTGATATAAAACAGGTTACTAATGGCAACAAGCCATGTTCAGTGGATGCTACTATAGTGTATGCTTCACCACTGATATTACATGTGATATAAAACAGGTTACTAATGGCAACAAGCCGTGTTCAGTGGATGCTACTATAGTGTAGCTTCTGTCACTGATATTACATGTGATATAGAACAGATTACTAATGGCAACAAGCCATGTTCAGTGGAAGCTACTATAGTGTATGCTTCTGTCACTGATAATACATGTGATATAGAACAGGTTACTAATGGCAACAAGCCATGTTCAGTGGATGCTACTATAGTGTATACTTCTGTCACTGATATTGTTTGTGATATAGAACTGGTTACTAATGACAACAAGCCGTGTTCAGTGGGTGCTACTATAATGTAGATATTGTCACTGATATTCCATGTGATATAGAACTGATTACTAATGGCAACAAGCCATGTTCAGTGGATGCTACTATAGTGTATACTTCTGTCACTGATATTGTTTGTGATATAGAACTGGTTACTAATGACAACAAGCCGTGTTCAGTGGGTGCTACTACAGTGTATGTTTCACCACTGACATGGTATGTGATATTGAACAGGTTACTAATGGCAACAAGCCGTGTTCAGTGGATGCTAATATAGTGTAGCTTCTGTCACTGATATTACATGTGATATACAACAGGTTACTAATGGCAACAAGCCGTGTTCATTGGATGCTACTACAGTAACCTACTGGTACATGCAGGGGAGGTCTAGTTAGTGTATAAATATATGTGTAAATATATGCTCTATGAGTACCTATATCCTACACTAGACCTGTAATGAAACCAAGTAAACCTTTGTGTATTGCCCTCTTCAAACAATAGAAAACCTATAAACTGTAGGGTCAATTAACACATAGTCGTTTTAGAAAAACATATATGAATTCTATTGAGTATAACAATATAACAATATTAAAAGATGAATCATGCAAAGCATGGAATAAAACGTCTATCAGTTACAGAGGACATATAGGTAACACAAAATAAATAAGTATGTGTACTACTAGACCAAAAGAAGTCTAACCAGGGGGATGATTGCAGCTTCTATATAAATAACATTTTGCAAAAAATTGCATAACATGTGTGAGAGAGCAGAGATAGGAGACTCTGCTGCAGAAAACCACAGAGAGCTGAGAAGTAACGTCAGATAACTGCCTGTTGATAGACCTAATAGATGCAGGTGCAATTGGTAATAATGCAGATGGTTGGAGCAAAGTAGTACACGAAAAGTACAGCATATGACATACCCATAATAGCCCTCTGCAAAGAGAGAACGTCAGTCCCGACGCGCGTTTCGGCGAAATGCCTTCGTCCGGGGGTGGCGTCTCTCCAGCAGGGGCCTCCCCTTTACATAAATAGCCGTCCAATCAAAGTTGCAGACAAATGTCACGTGACGCATAAAGTCTGTAGTCATTGGCGTCATGTGTCCGGACAGGAGAGCCCATGGGAATCCCCCGACCGCGCGTCATCCGGAGGGCGTGGATCCACGGCGTCTGACGCCATGGAGACACGCCCCCCCAGATGCAGACGCACGGATCAGAAGGACACCAGGACACTCCCCCCGACACAAGCGCACATACAGACACTGCAGAAAGGTAAGATATAACCAAGACAATGTCTGACATGTCCGACGGGACGGCAATATCCAAGCGAGGAGCCATAGATGTTACTTATTAATTTTTAAACCATTAGTAGAACATATATATATATATATATATATATATATATATATATATAAAGACAACATGTGCTGAGGTTTAATATCAAATACAAAATAAACCAAACATAAGCAAATACATGGGAATAACGAAGCAGATCTTTATAATACACAGTATGCTTCACCATACTGGTGATGCACAATGTAGATATATGTACCCCGTGTATATCAATGGCATATTCAATCGATATAATTATATATATATCCACATAGAAGTAAGGATATTCTGATGCTTAACATGGTTTTGGTGTATATTTAATGGAGATATATGCTGGTCACCTATATAGATTTAACTTCTATTCACTACATTCTAAAAATATTGGAATTAAAAATATATCAATATATAAATAGATGTGTATAGAAAGAAGTAAGTGGGTACTATCTGATGTCAAAATAATACATATTGCGCAAATATTCATTGTATCATGTCTATATAGAATAATATACAGGAGAGAGATGTATGTGATAAATGGTGTAAAAATCATGAGAAAAATCCATGAGAGAAAAAAATAAAATAAATAAATAATTAATTAAAATTAATTAATAATAAAGTGAAATAATATGAGTCAAAACATATATATGTACAAGATAGGACCCATATAAATTATGCATACAACCAGAAGGTATATATGGAACATTGAAAAGTGTATATAGTGAAACACAGTGTTATATAGATATCCATAGATATTTAAAATATAAATGAAAGTAAGAAATAATAAATAAAGTAAAAAATAATAATAATAAATAGTAATAATAAATAAGGCATGGTACTACGAAATACTAAATGGAAAAATATATAGGTGTATCATATATATATATATATATATATATATATATATATATATATATATATAGAGTGAAAATATACATTAAATATTTATATAATCTTTATAAAGAAAGATAAATAAATAAACAAAGAAAAGAAAGAATATAGACGTAAATGTGTGTGAAAAAGTAGTAAAAAAGAAATTAAGTGAATAATATATATAATGAATAAATATATGTGCGAAGAAGAAGAAAATTCATGTGATATTACATGTGATATAGAACAGGTTACTAATGACAACAAGCCGTGTTCAGTGGATCTACTATAGTGTAGCTTCTGTCACTGATATTACATTTGATATAAAACAGGTTACTAATGACAACAAGCCGTGTTCAGTGGATGCTACTATAGTGTATGTTTCACCACTGACATTGTATGTGATATAGAACAGGTTACTAATGACAACAATCCGTGTTCAGTGGCTGCTACTATAGTGTATGGTTCTGTCACTGATATTACATGTGATATAGAAGAGGTTACTAATGGCAACAAGCTGTGTTCAGTGGATGCTACTACAGTGTATGCTTCTGTCACTGATATTACATGTGATATAGAATAGGTTACTAATGACAACAACAACCTAGAAGCACTAAAGCAAAAGGGACGAAGCACCCTAATACACCGCGTTCCAAATTATTATGCAAATATTATTTTTCAATGATTTTCCTAAATAGTCGATGCAAATGACAGTCAGTATAATCTTCAAGCCATCAACCGTTGGAGTATAATGCAAATTTTATTGAACAAATCTCGTAATGATAACAGATTTTTTTCTAGAAGTAAAAAACTCAAAATGCACTGTTTCAAATTATTATGCACAACAGAGATCAAAACATTTTAAAGGTTGTAAAGAGAATTAAAATGGTCATTTGTTGAATTTGCAGCATCAGGAGGTCCTATTTACAGAAATCAAAAGCTCTTTCAATCAAAAAAAACTGAACAGGCCAAGTTACATGTTAACATAGAACCCCTTCTTTGATATCACCTTCACAATTCTTGCATCCATTGAATTTGTGAGTATTTGGACAGTTTCTGCTTAACCCCTTAAGGACACGGCCAATTTTAGCCTTGAGGACAGAGCAATTTTTTTTATATTTCCCTCTTTGCATCCCGACGCTCATAACGCTTTTATTTTTTGTACGACGTAGTTGTATGAGACTTTGTTTTTTGCGGGACGAGTTGTACTTTATGTACGTACCATTTTTTGGTACAAATACATTATCGTTTAATTTCTATAAATTTTTAAATAGATTAAAATGCAGAAAAAAAGCAGTTGTGCAGCAGTTTTAATATTTATTTTTTTACACAATACACCGATCATCATAAATAATGGTACACATTTGTTGTACAGGTTGTTACGGTCGTGGCGATACCAAATATGTCTATATTATTTCATGTTTTGGGACTTATATTTTAAAAAGTTGATTTATTATAAAAAATGTGTATTTCTGTGTATTTTATTTACTTTTTATTTATTTATTTACCATTATTTTTTTTTTACATTCATTTAACTTTTTTTTTTAATCCCATAAAGGGATTTATCATTTTGATTTTTATTTTGTAACTGTAATGTACTGGCATAGATCTATATGCCAGTACATTAGCCTGTTACTGATCGTACACAGGCAGTTGTTAGGGCATACCTCAGTATGCCCTAACAACAGGAAATATGTTCAGACAGCCCTGGGGTCCTTCACTGGACCCTGGGCTGTCTGGCCATACGAGTTGTGGGCTTTGATCGCGTCACAGTTATTTTCTGTGACGCGATCAATGTGCAGTCCCCCCTCCTTGAACGCCGCGATCAGCTGTCATCGCGGCGTTCAAAGGGTTAACAGCGGAGAGAAGATGTTTCTCTCCTCTCCGCTGTCAGAGCGGGGCCGTGGCTGTGTATTACAGCCGTTGCCCCGCTCTCGATCGCACACACAGAGACGGCACAGACGGCTGTCACACAGGACGAGTATGCTCGTCCTAATGCGCGAAGTGCTCGCTGCTCAGGACGAGCATACTCGTCCTGTGTCGGCAACCAGTTAAATATCTTTGCAGGATGTCAGAATAACCTCCCAGAGCTTCTGTTTTGATGTGAACTGCCTCCCACCCTCATAGATATTTTGCTTGAGGATGATCCAAAGGTTCTCAATAGGGTTGAGGTCAGGGGAACATGGGGGCCACACCATGAGTTTCTCTCCTTTTATGCTATATAGCAGCCAATGACACAGAGGTATTCTTTGCAGCATGAGAAGGTCCATTGTCATGCATGAAGATAATTTTGCTACGGAAGGAACGGTTCTTCTTTTTGTACCACGGAAGAAAGTGGTCAGTCATAAACTCTATGTACTTTGCAGAGGTCATTTTCACACTGTCAGGGACCCTAAAGGGGCCTACCAGCTCTCTCCCCATGATTCCAGCCCAAAACATGACTCCGACTCCGCCACCTCCTTGCTGATGTCGCAGCCTTGTTGGGACATGGTGGCCATTCCCCAACCATCCACTACTCTATCCATCTGGACCATCCAGGGTTGCACGGCACTCATCAGTAAAGAGCACAGTTTTAAAATTAGTCTTCATGTATTTCTGAGCGCACTGCAACCGTTTCTGCTTGTGAGCATTGTTTAGGGGTGGCCGAATAATAGCTTTATGCACACTTGCAAACCTTTGGAGTATCCTACACCTTGAGGTTTGCGGGACTCCGGAGGCACCAGCGGCTTCAAATACCTGTTTTCTGCTTTGCAATGGCATTTTAGCAGCTGCTCTCCTAATCCTATTAATTTGTCTGTCAGAAACCTTCCTCATTATGCATTTATCTGAACGAACCCGTCTGTGCTCTGAATCAGCCACAAATCTTTTCACAGTACGATGATCACGCTTATGTTTTCTTGAAATATCCAATGTTTTCATACCTTGTCCAAGGTATTGCACTATTTCACGCTTTTCGGCAGCAGAGAGATCCTTATTCTTTCCCATATTGCTTGAAACCTGTGGCCTGCTTAATAATGTGGAACGTCCTTCTTAAGTAGGTTTCCTTTGAATGGGCACACCTGGCAAACTAATTATCACAGGTGTCTGAGATTGATTGCAATGATCCAAAGCGCCCTAAGAAACAATACCATCCATGAGTTTAATTGAAAAACTAATAATTAAATGTTTATGACACTTAAATCCAATGTGCATAATAATTTGGAACACGGTGTAGTGCCCCACATCCCCACTCTAGATAGAGCCCCCACTCTAGATAATGCCACTCAGTCTTTGTAGCAAAAAAATAAATAATTACATACCCTGATCCCGTTCCCGCATGGTCCAGTGGCAATGCAGATCTGCTCTCTTCTAAGCAGGGCAGAATCTACGCTACCGTCGTTGAAAGGCGCTGATTGATAGGTTATTTTGCCCCGCCAATCCGCATTATTGTAAGGCACATTATTCTAATGCGCTGAAAGGTCGGACACGGAACCTGCCCGGCTATCCAGCGCTAATGCATGTATTTGTACCTGCGTGCTATAGACGCAGGTACAATTACTGCAAGAGGGGTCATTGTCGCTAGCACTGAGGCCCCCTCCGGTGCTAGCGACGCCCCCGGGCATGAGAGGGCCTATGTTGCCTGGCCTATACTTGTCAGAGGCTCGGCGGCACGGGCCCCGTAGTAGAGTCGCTACCGTTGTAGCAGCCATAACGGCTGCTGGCGGTGCCACCATGCATATGGGGGACATGTCGGCTGATGGCACGGGCCCCCTCAAGCCGCGGGCCCCCCAGCAGTCGCTACGGCTGCTTCCATGGTAGTTATGCCACTGATGAACAGTGTTGTCAGGGTCTTCCCCAGAGCGATGTCCCGTGCAGAGTGCTAGTATAGGCTCTGCTCTGGGACTCTGGAATCCCCTTGTCATCGCTGTCCACATATGGACAGCAATGTCTCGGGCTTCCCCAGATCTGGACAGTGATGTCAGAAGCACAGCTGGAGTCCCAGTAGGAGTGCTACTAGTGCTCTGCCTGGGACTCCAGCTCTGGGGTTGCCCCTGACATCTCGGTCCATATATGAACAGTGGTATCAAGAGCAGAGCTGGAATCCCAGGTAGAGTGCTAGAAGCGGCTCTGCTCCAGGACTCCAGCTCTGGGCAAGCCCCTGAAATCACTGTCCATATATGGACACTGATGTCAGTGACTTCCCCAGAGTTCCGGAGCAGCGCCTATACTAGTGCTCTGCTCTGGGACAACGGCTCTGCGAATGCCCCTGACCTCACATTCCGGTCCAGGAGGATCCCCTGACGTCACTGTGTATGGACAGTGACATCAGGGGCTCATCCAGCCGAGGAATCCCTGGCCAAAGCGTCGGCAACACTCTGGCTGGGGATTCCACTCCTAGAGGGAGCCCCAATGGAGCTATCTACTGGGGGGGAGCAGTGTGTGTGGCAGAATCTACAGAGGGCACTGTGGCATTAGCTACGGGTGGGTGTCAGTATATCTACAGAGGGCACTGTGGCAGTATCTACAGAGGGCACTGTGGCAGTATCTACAGAGGGCTCTGTGGCACTATCTAAAAAGGGACTGCCCAATCTTGACATTTGTGTGTCTGCCAAACGCTGCCAACTGAGCCGCCAGACTGGGTTTAGCAACACTAAAACTGGATTGTTGAAATAAGCACGTGGAGATAATTTTAATAAAAATTTTATTTATTTTTGTCACTTTCTACTTTTTAATGTATTCAAACTTTTACTTCTCTATGGGGCTGCCATTTTTTTTTAATCTCTGTATGTGTCGATTAACGACACATACAGAGATGGAATACGGCAGCACAATGCATAGGACTCCATGAACGGCAGCCGTTCATTGCTTCTGCTATCTGGCTCTGTACTGCGCAGATGCAGGTCAGAGTCACACAGCAGAGAAGCCGGTTTGTAGGTAGATAGGCGCCATTATGAAGACCATCTGCACTGCAGGTAAGGTGTGTGTCTCTGTCTGTCCCTCTTTCTCTCACAGGCCCCCGCCCCCGTCGCTAGATGTACTGTCTGTGTGGACGGTGTGCGGAGCTAAACTTGTCTGACGTAGTAGAGCGAAGTGTGTGTGTCTGTATGTAGCAGTGCTGAGTGTGTGTGTCTGTATGTAGCAGTGCTGATTGTGTGTATGTATGAAAAACACTGAGAACAAAGGAGTCATGCACTATTAGGATAAAGTTTGCCAGTGGCATAGAAAAATAAATTTTATTAGGACAATACAGATTACATATAATTTAAAAATAGACTACAAATCCAAGAACTGTACACCTCCCAAGTGACGTAAAGGAACATAGAGGAACCACTTCTTATAAATGCAGCTACAGGAAGAAAAGGTCTTTCTAACAAATAATGAAATATCAGCTAAAGCTAAGGTGACAAATGAATGCGATTAATAGCAGTAAAGGCAAAAAGCCAAGATATGTAATTTAGGTAAATTGCATCATACATATAGCCAGACTTATAATAACATTGTAGATAAAAATTGTACGATGGACTTATGTAATGGTCAGAAAGATACCTACAAGAGCCCACATGAAGCAGACAGATCTTCCCAGAAAGTACAGCCACAAGAAAAAGGAGCAAGTCAAAAGTATAGTGCACAGCATAGAACGTTACTAACCCATATGGTTCCTGTAGTTCAGTAACTTCCCGAGTACGGAGAATCCCCGACGCGCGTTTCGCGTAGATGGCTTTTTCAGAGGGGTATACTCGCAGATGCAGGTCAGAGTCACACAGCAGAGAAGCCGGTTTGTAGGTAGATAGGCGCCATTATGAAGACCATCTTCACTGCAGTTAAGGTGTGTGTCTCTGTCTGTCCCTCTTTCTCTCACAGGCCCCCGCCCCCCCCCCCCCGTCGCTACATGTACTGTCTGTGTGGACAGTGTGAGGAGCTAAACTTGTCTGACGTAGTAGAGCGAAGTGTGTGTGTCTGTATGTAGCTGTGCTGAGTGTGTGTCTGTATGTAGCAGTGCTGATTGTGTGTATGTATGTATGTATCAGAACTGAGTGTGTGCGTCTGTGTAGCAGTGCTGAGTGTGTGTAGCAGTGCTAAGAGTGTGTGTATGTAGCAGTGCTGAGTGTGTGTCTGTGTAGCAGGGCTGTGTGTGTGTGTGTATGTATTTATGTAGCAGTGCTGAGTGTGTGTGTGTCTGTGTAGCAGTGCTGAATGTGTGTGTAGCAGTGCTGAGAGTGTGTCTGTATGTAGCAGTGCTGAGTGTGTGTCTGTGTAGCAGAGCTGAGTGTTTGTTTGTTTGTATGTATGTAGCAGTGCTGAGTGTGTGTGTGTGTGTGTGTGTGTGTGTATGTATGTATGTAGTAGTGCTGACTGCGTGTGTGTGTGTGTGTGTTTGTAGCAGAGCGGAGTATGCACGGGCGCCGCTGATACTTCATAGCTGCGAATTAGCGGCGAACACACACACACACACACAACCCAAACATGAAAAATCAAATGTAATCAAGCAATTTTTTTATGCGGTTTTTGGCACGTAAAATGCGCAAAAAAACCTGTCAAATACACGCCGTGTGAACCGGTCAACTGAAAAGTCATTCACTTCACTTTCATCGTTCTAAGGGTATGTGCACACACACTAATTACGTCCGTAATTGACGGACATATTTCGGCTGCAAGAACCGGACCGAACACAGTGCAGGGAGCCGGGCTCCTAGAATCATAGTTATGTACGATGCTAGGAGTCCCTGCCTTGCAACAGGACAACTGTCCCGTACTGAAAACATGATTACAGTACGGGACAGTTGTCCTGCAGCGAGGCAGGGACTCCTAGCATCGTACATAAGTATGATGCTAGGAGCCCGGCTCCCTGCACTGTGTTCGGTCCGGTACTTGTGGCCGAAATACGTCCATCAATTACGGACGTAATTAGTGTGTGTGCACATACCCTTAGGTTATGTTCACACGCAGTAAACGTCTCGAAATACGACTGAAAAATCAGAAACAGAACGCCTACAGACATCTGCCCATTGGTTTCAATGTGAAATACGGCATTCTGATCCGACGGGGGGTATTACGCGGCCGTTTTCCAAAAACTGCACGTAAAATGTCGCCCGCCAAAAAGAAGTTTTTGGAGACGTTTTTCATTGACTCTATAGAAAAACAGCTCCAAAAACGGCCGTAAAAAAGTGGCGCCAAAAATGCGAGTTTGATAAAAAAATGCCTGAAAATCAGGAGCTATTTTCCCTTTAATTTAGTAAGCGTGTGAACACACCCTTAGCCTTTTGGTGTGTCCTACAGCTTCTGCCAGCTGCAGAATCACACCCAAAATGGCAGCCGGGCACTGCTTAGCAATTTGAAGACACCTTTTCCTGGCTTGTAGGAGGGGGGGGGTGAGGTTCCCTCCCACATTTACGACAGCTGTGAGTCCGGTTGCTTTGCCTTATTCACCTTGCTGTAAGTCTGGGAAGTGCTCCCTCTGGTGGCCAAAATAGGAAAACATGTCAAATTATTATTTAATTTTTAATACTTTCCACCATGTGGAAGAAAGAAAAAATACAGCAAAAAAACGTAAAAAATATAATAGAAATAAATAACTTACTTAAAAAAAAGGTTTTATTCCCGACATTCCCTTTAAACATTTTTCTTTAGACTTTTCTTTTAGATTTTTGCATTTTTCATTATCTGTATTTAAAAATAATTAAAATATCTTGCACTTTTCCCTCTGCTAACAGGATCCACCATTCATATTAGACTGATCCTTCCTGTTCTGTAGAGATCACTTCTCAGCAGTCATCTCATTATTATCACATGCAGAATTACACTGACGGGTAACACCCATATATAGATAGCACAAGATCCACCATTGACAATAGGTGATGGACACAGCTCCCCTCCTCCCCCTCTCTGCACAATGACCTCTGCAGAGAATTTTTTTTTTTTTTTAAAACTACAATAAAAAAATAAAATAGATTAAAAAAAATTAAAGAATACGTTTCACTGTCTGATTTTAATTAACAAATGTAAAAAATAGTTATTTGGCTGTGTTTTTTTGCATTCTTAAATAACGTGTTCACAGTTCGGGTCGTTACGATCGTGGCGCTATATGTGTGTCTTTTTTTTATACTTGTACAAATTAAACCGCCTTATGGTAAAAATTGTTAGGGTATGTTCACACGGCCAAATTTCAGACGTATACGAGGCGTATTATGCCTCGTTTTACGTCTGAAAATAGGGCTGCAATACGTCGGCAAACATCTGCCCATTCATTTGAATGGGTTTGCCGACGTACTGTGCAGACGACCTGTTATTTACGCGTCGTCGTTTGACAGCTGTCAAACGATGACTCGTAAAAATACAGCCTCGTCAAAAGAAGTGCAGGACACTTCTTTCAGACGTTTTTGGAGCTGTTTTCTCATAGACTCCAATGAAAACAGCTCCAAAAACGAGTTGGTAAAAAAATGAGTTGGTAAAAATGCGAGTTGGTAAAAAACGTCTGAAAAGCAGGGTCTGTTTTCCCTTGAAAACAGCTCTGGATTTTCAGACGTTTTGGTTGACTACGTGTGAACATACCCTTACTGTGAACTTTTACGTTTTTTTAAAATAAACTTTAATTCTATTTAATATATTTTTTTTAGTCTCACTAGGGAACTTCACGATGCAATCTGCTGATGCACAACTAAATAGGATTATAGTCATAACCGGCCCGTCGGCCTTTGTTAGGCCATCGGCTGCCATGGCATCCCATCCGCGGCCGGTTTACGTATTTGCAGGTCGTTGATGGCTGACAGAGGGAGCTCCCTCCTTATGTCACACCACTTAAATGCTGTGGTCGCTATTGAGCGTTACAGCTCCCTCGGTGATCACACGAGCACAGCTTCTTCATTGGACGCTTGTCTTCCAGCCCTGACACTGTAAGGCTGATGGTTTTATACTGACAACTCATGGCCTATAAAAGGTCCCATGTGGTAATGCCTGTTATACATTCGGTATGTCTTAACCCCTTCCCTCTGCAATTATTTTTTAGGTTTTTAATTTTTGTTTTTTCCTCCCCACCTTCCACATTACATAACTTTTTTATTATTCTGTCGATTATAGCCAGCAGAATAGAGGACCGGGTCTGCTGCCAGATTTGTGGGAAGTACCTAAATGCAGAGTCAGCTGCGGGTACCTGAGATGTAGCTGGAGCGGGAAGAGGGATTCATGGATGTTGGCGGTAGACAATGTAGGATGGTGTGGAAGTAGTGGACTCACTTGTGTGGTTGTTATGTGAGAACTTGGCCCATGGAAGAAGCTGTACCCAGTCTTCCTGCTGCATGGAGATGAAATAACGAAGATAATTCTCCATGATCTGGTTAATCCTCTCGAATTGACCATTGGACTGGGGATGGTAGGCTGAGGAAAAGTCCACTTTCACATCCAGGAGCCTACAGGGGGCTCTCCAGAATTTCGAGTGGAACTGAACCCTCTGATCAGACACGATATAAAGAGGCAAGCAGAAGATGTGCTGAATGAAGAGATTTGCCAGTCGAGGAGCAGAAGGTAGGCTTGTCAGTGGAATAAAATGTGCCATCTTCGAGAACCGGTCCACCACCACTGAGACCATATTGCATCCTGCTGAGGGAGGGAGATCTGTGACAAAGTCCATTGCGATATGCTGCAAGGGGCCGTTGGGCACAGGCAGATGTTGGAGCAGACCGGCAGGCTTGGAATGAGCAACCTGGTTAGACGCACAGACAGTGCAGGAAGAGACAAAGTCCACAATATCTTTGGGCAGTGTGGGTCACCAGAAATGACGAGCAATCAGATCTTGAGTCTTATGAACACCCACGTGCCCAGCAAGTTTGTAGCTGTGTCTACAGCGAAGAATTCTCCTCATGTCTGCCAACCGAACAAAAGCCCTCCCCGGAGGTATGTCTAACTTGCAGGGGATTAGCAGTAATAATGCAGGATGGGTCTGTGATACATTGAGGGGTCTCCACAGTGTCTTTTTTTTGTTTCAAACGACCAGGACAGGGCATCAGCCCCCACATTTTTGTCGGTGGGACGGTAGTGGAGCACAAATTGGAAATGGGTGAAGAACAGCTACCACTTGGCTTGACGGTTTTTAGCCGTTGAGCCAACTGGAGATAAGTGAGGTTCTTGTGGTCAGTCTATATCAGGATGGGGTGAGCTGCGCCCTCTAGCAGAGGTCTTCACTCTTCCAGAGTGTAGCGTCTATGGCCGCGGTTCCGTCGGGTTCACTCACTCCCAACGCCCTCAGCCATGGATCTGTGAGTGCTGGTCCCCATCTCCTTCCTAGGAGATGTCAGCGCTCACTTCCAGTCCGCTGTGTCCCGTACGGTGTGTGCGCATGGTCGTGCCCACTCTTAAACGGCCAGCGAGCGCGCATAAAAATTATCATGATCATCAACCCACATGATTTCCTGGTCTATAAGAAGGCCCCAGCCCTTCTGATCCTTGCCTGAGTGTTGTTAGTATATCCCAAGTCTGTCTTGCAAATGGTCCCTTAGTGGTTCCCGTTCCAGTTGTTACCTGTTCCTGTATCTTGTGCTGTGTTCTTGTTCCTGTGCCTACTATTGTTGGAGTCGTGTCCTACTGCACCTGCTGTCATGTGCCATGTCCAGTGTCTTCTGCCACGTCCAGTGTCTTCTACCACATCTTGTACTGCCTGCCACGTCTGGCGCAACCTGCTCCACCGACCTCCATCCGTGCTGAAGCCACAGCCACTGTCTGGACTAGTTCAGGTACCCGAGTGTTACGAACTGCTATAGACTTTTGTATGGACTGAGACCTGGTCCGCTGTCCAGAAGATACAGTCAGAGATCCATGACCTTCGCACACGCCAGGATTAACTCCTTGAGGCTGTAAATTCTATCATGGTCTGTCTGGATCAACTCACTGTTCCACCTCCGGTTCTTCCTCCAGAGGCTGTTGCTGTACCACTGCCCGTTGCTCCTCCTGTACGTTCCGGATCCACAGTTTCTCTGCCTCTTCCTCATTGTTATGACGGTGATCCAGAGCATGTCGAGGATTTATTAACCAATGCACGGTTCATTTTAGGCTACAGGCTCATCTCTTCCCCTCCGAGGAGGCCAAAGTAGCATTTATCATCTCCCTTCTTGTTGGCAAGGTCCTTGCATGGGCGAACCCAATCTTGGAACAACAAGGACCTGTATCCTCGGACCTAGCCTTGTTCCTGCAGTACTTTCGTGCTGTGTTCGAGGAGCCGGGTCGAACATCCTCTGCCGCGGCCACTCTGTTGACCCTCACGCAAGAGGGTTCCACAGTAGGGGAGTATGCTATCTCCTTCCGTACCCTGGCAGCCGAGCTGGCATGGAACAATGAGGCACTGGTGGCGACCTTCTGGCAGGGACTGTCCTCTCTCATCAAGGACGAACTGGCGGCCCGCGACCTTCCTTCTACCTCGGATGCCCTCATCCTGTTAGCCACTCGGGTTGACATGAGAATACGGGAGCGCACTCAAGAGTTTGGGCAGGAGAGCCGGGTCCACAGACCAGCACCTTCGGTCCAGAGACCACTATTGCCTTCCCCTAGTTCACTACCTGAAGAACCCATGCAGGTAGACAGAGTCCGGTTGTCTGAACAAGAGAAGCAGCGAAAACGCTCCTCTGGAGTATGTATGTATTGTGGCCTTAAGGGTCATTTTGTGCGCCAATGCCCACAGAAACCGGGAAACTCCAGTACCTAGGGTTGGTTGGAGAGGCAACTCTAGGTGGGACATCTTCAAATGTTAAAACATCTTCCAAATTATCGATTCCTGAGGCCATCATCTCCGTAGAGACGTCACATCGCTCCTCCGCCTATCTTGACTCTGGAGCAGCTGCTAATTTCATCCAGCAGGATCTAGTGGATCGTTTACATCTACCCACAGTTCTTCTGGAGAGACTCCTGGTTGTTGCCTCTGTGAATGGTCTACCATTGCCCGATCCGATTGTGTTCATCACAGAGCTGTTAACACTATGCGTCGGAGCTCTTCATTCGGAGCAGATCGCCTTCCTTATACTCCCTAAGGCTATCAATCCTATCCTGCTGGGTCTGCCATGGCTTTGCCTACACGCCCCGGTTCTTGACTGGGGTTCCGGAGAGATTCTTCAATGGGGTTTCAGATGACCTAGCCATTAGCTGTCACAAGTTCGTCCTGTTATGCTCCCTCTGCCTCAGTCACTCTCCAATCTACCATCTCAGTATGCCAGTTTTGCGGATGTCTAATGCAAGCGAGAAGCTGAGACGTTGCCTCCACATCGGAATTATGACTGCTCCATTGAACTGGTTCCAAATGCTTCTCTTCCCCGTGGATGGGTATATCCTCTCTCCTTGCCAGAGACTTTATCCATGTCAGCCTATATCAAGGAGAATTTGGAGAGGGGTTTTATACGAAAATCTTCCTCCCCGTCTGGGGCCAGCTTCTTCTTCGTTAAGAAGAGAGACGGATCTCTTTGACCCTGCATTGACTACCGTGGTCTCAACCAGATCACGGTCCAGAATAAATACCCGTTGCCACTTACACTACCGTTAAAACGTTTGGGGTCACCCAGACAATTTTGTGTTTTCCATGAAAACTCACACATATTTATCAAATGAGTTGCAAAATGACTAGAAAATATAGTCAAGACATTGACAAGGTTAGAAATAACGATTTTTATTTGAAATAATAATTTTCTCCTTCAAACTTTGCTTTTGTCAAAGAATGCTCCATTTGCAGCAATTACAGCATTGCAGACCTTTGCCATTCTAGCTGTTAATTTGCAGAGGTAATCGGGAGAAATTTCACCCCATGCTGCCAGAAGCCCCTCCCACAAGTTGGATTGGCTTGATGGGCACTTCTTGCGTACCATACGGTCAAGCTGCTCCCACAACAGTTCTATGGGGTTGAGATCTGGTGACTGCGCTGGCAACTCCAATACAGATAGCATACCAGCTGCCTACTTCTTCCCTAAATAGTTCTTGCATAATTTGGAGGTGTGCTTTGGGTCATTGTCCTGTTGTAGGATGAAATTGGCTCTAATCAAGCGCTGTCCACAGGGTATGGCATGGCGTTGCAAAATGGAGTGATAGCCTTCCTTATCCAAAATCCCGTTTACCTTGTACAAATCTCTCACTTTACCAGCACCAAAGCAACCCCAGACCATCACATTACCTCCACCATGCTTGACAGATGGCGTCAGTCACTCTTCCAGCATCTTTTCAGTTGTTCTGCGTCTCACAAATGTTCTTCTGTGTGATCCAAACACCTCAAACTTCGATTCGTCTGTCCATAACCCTTATTTCCAATCTTCCTCTGTCCAATGTCTGTGTGCTTTTGCCCATATTAATCTTTTCCTTTTATTAGCCAGTCTCAGATATGGCTTTTTCTTTGCCACTCTGCCCTGAAGGCCAGCATCCCGGAGTCGCCTCTTCACTGTAGACGTTGACACTGGCGTTTTGCGGGTACTATTTAATGAAGCTGCCAGTTGAGGACCTGTGAGGAGTCTATTTCTCAAACTAGAGACTCTAATGTACTTGTCTTGTTGCTCAGTTGTGCAGCGGGGCCTCCCACTTCTCTTTCTACTCTGGTTAGAGCCTGTTTGTGCTGTCCTCTGAAGGGAGTAGTACACACCGTTGTAGGAAATCTTCAGTTTCTTGGCAATTTCTCAAATGGAATAGCCTTAATTTCTAAGAACAAGAATAGACTGTCGAGTTTCACATAAAAGCTCTCTTTTTCTAGCCATTTGGAGAGTTTAACCCCTTAAGGACGCAGCCTAGTTTGGGCCTTAAGGCTCAGAGCTCATTTTTCAAATCTGACATATTTCACTTTATGTGGTAATAACGTCGGAATGCTTCCAAGTGATTCTGAGATTGTTTTCTCGTGACACATTGGGCTTCATGGTAGTGGTAAAATTTGGTCGATATATTCAGTGTTTATTTGTGAAAAATTGCAAAATTTAGAGAAAATTTAGAAAAAAATAGCATTTTTCTGAATTTAAATGCATCTGCTTGTAAAACAGATTATACCACCAAAAATAGTTACTATTTCACATTTCCCATATGTCTACTTTAGATTGGCATCATTTTTTGAACATTCTTTTATTTTTCTTGGACGTTTACAAGGCTTAGAACATGAACAGCAATTTCTCATATTTTTAAGAACATTTCAAAAGCCTTTTTTTTAAGGTACCTGTTCGGTTCTGAAGTGGCTTTGAGGGGCCTATGTATTAGAAACCCCCATAAAACACCCCATTTTAAAAACTAGACCCCTTAAAGTATTCAAAACAGCATTTAGAAGTTTTTTTTAACCCTTTATGCATTTCACAGGAATTAAATCAAAGTGGATGTGAAATTTGCAAATTTCATTTTTCTTGCTGAATTTCAATTTTATTCCATTTTTTTTCTGTATCACAGAAGGTTTTACCAGAGAAATACTACTAAATATGTATTGTCCAGATTCTGCGGTTTTTTATAAATGTCCCACATGTGGCTCTAGTGCGCTCGTGGACTAAAACACAAGCCCTAGAAGCAAAGAAGCACCTAGTGCATTTTGAGGCCTCTTTTTTATTAGAATATATTTTAGGCAGCATGCCAGGTTTGAAGAGGTGTTGAGGTGCCAAAACAGTGGGAATCCCCCAAAAGTGACACCATTTTGGAAACTACACCCCTCAAGGAATTAATTTATGGCTGTTGTTACCATTTTGACCCTACGGTTTTTACTCAGCACGTATTTGAATTGGGCTGTGAAATTAAAAAAATGAATTTTTTCCAATAAAATGTAATTTTTCATCAACATTTCTTATTTTCACAGGGAACAAAATACGTTATTTTGTTGCCCAATTTCTCCTGAATGCAGCAATACCCCACTTGTGGCGATAAACTGCCGTTTGGGCCCATGGGAGGCCTCAGAACGGAAGGAGCGCTGTGTGTTCTTTGGATTGCAGATTTTGCTGGATTCGTTTTCGGTGCCATGTCGCATTTGCAAAACCCCAGAGGTATCAAAGCAATGGAAACCCACCAGAAGTGACCCCATTTTGGAAACTACACCCCTCAAGGAATTCATTTATGGGTGTTGTGACCATTTAGACCCCACAGTTTCTACACAGAATTTATTTGAATTTGGCTGTGAATTAAATAAAATGGAATTTTTTCCAATAAGATGTAGCTTTGGCTCAAAATGTCTTATTTTCACAAGGAATAAAATACTCCATTTTGTTGCCCAATTTCTCCTGAGTGCAGCAATACCCTATTTGTGGTGATAAACTTCCGTTTGGGCCCATGGGAGAGCCCAGAAGGAAAGGAGCGCTGTGTGTTCTTTGGAGTCCAGATTTGCTGGATTGGTTTTCGGGTGCCATGTGGTATTTGCAGAGCCCCAGAGGTATCAAAGCAATGGAAACCCACCAGAAGTGACCCCATTTTGGAAACTACACCCCCCAAGGAATTCATTTAGGAGTGTTGTGACCATTTAGACACCATAGTTTTTACACAAAATTTATTTGAATTGGGCTGTGAATTAAAAATGTTTTAATTTTTTCCAGTAAGATGTCGTTTTGGCTTAAAATGTCTTATTTTCAAAAGGAATAAAATACCCCATTTTGTTGCCCAATTTCCCCTGAGTGCAGCAATACCCCATTTGTGGCGATAAACTGCCGTTTGGGCCAATGGGAGAGCTAGAAGGAAATGAGCGCTAAGTGTTCTTTGGAGTTCAGATTTTGCTGGATTGGTTTTCGGGTGCCATGTCGCATTTGCAGAGCCCCAGAGGTATCAAAGCAATGGAAACCCACCAGAAGTGACCCCATTTTGGAAACTACACTCTTCAAGAAATTCATTTATGAGTGTTGTGACCATTTAGACCCCATAGTTGTTTCACAGAATTTATTTGAATTGGGCTGTGAATTGACAAAAATGTAATTTTTTCCAATGAGATGTCGTTTTGGCTAAAAATTTCTTATTTTCACAAGGAATAAAATACCCCATTTTGTTGCCCAATTTGTCCTGAGTGCGGCAATATCCCAGTTGTGGTGATAAACTCGTTTGGGCCCATGGGGAGACGCAAAAGGAAAGGACCACCATTTTGCCTACTGGGGATGTCATGGTGCTAAGTCATGTATGCATAAGCCCCTGAGGTACCAGTACAGTTGAAACCCCCAAGAAGTGACCCCGTTTTAAAAACTACACCCTTGAGGCATTCATCTAGAGGTGTAGTGAGCATTTTGACCGGAGACATACACCCCATAAACTGTAATGTGGGTTCTCCCGGGTATGGCAATACCCTACATGTGGCTGTTATCAGCTGCCTGGGCACACAGCAGGGCTCAGAGGGGAAAGACGAGGGGGATAAGATGTGCGGAGGGCATCGGGGTAAGTAAAACTGGGGTATATTAAAAATAAAGGGATGTATGATACATTTTAAAACACTCTTTCATACAGAGCCTTAGTTTTTCGGGACACATGTCACATTGATATATTGTGTCCTCCCTTATCACCCTCTTATAGCAGACTTTGCACCTCTGACTTTTTCCCTTCTTGCCAGTTTGGGGAACTTTTCGGTATGATGTGCACGACCAGCTTCTTATACCACACTGCATGGCGCTGTAGGGCTTCAGGACTTGATCTGACAAGTCCACCCCTCCCATGTACCTATTGTAGTCCAGGATGCAGTCTGGTTTGGGGGTCTCTGTACTGGTACATGGGTACTGGTGTGACATCTATCTTGTCCTTGTACCTGACACACAATATGTTGCTGCTAGATTGTGCCCTGGTTCCACCCCTTCTGAGTGTTTGCCCAAGCAGAGTCTTAGGGAGGCCTCTCAGATTTCTTTTAGCAGTGCCGCATGCCGCAGGACTTCTGGTAGCGAGGCACTTGAAGAGCGGGACGGTGGTATAAAAATTATCCAGGTAGAGGTGGTGCTGGGGCTGAATACTGGTGTCCTTCCCTTCAAATATCCTAAATTTGTAGGTATACCCTGATGCACTCTCGCACAGCTTATACATCTTCACGCCATACCTTGCCCTCTTACTCGGCAGGTACTGGCGGAATTGAAGCCTCCGTTTAAAATGTACCAGGGACTCATCAATAGAAATACACTTTTCGGGGTGTATGCTTGGGAAAACCGGGCACTGAAACGGTCTAATAGGGGTCTCAGTTTATACAAACCGTTAAAACTGGGGTCATCTCGGGGTGGGCACGGCTCATTATCAGTATAATGTAAGAAGCGAAGTATTGCCTCATTTATTTATTTTTTTAGGTTAGAGTTCAGTTCTGAAGTTGCTTTGAGGGGCCTATATATTAGAAACCCCTATCAAACACCCCTTTTTAGAAACTAGACCCCTCAAAGTATTCACAACAGCATTTAGAAAGTTTATGAACCCTTTAGGTGTTTCACAGAAATTTAAAGCAAAGTAGAGGTGAATTGTAAATTTTTTTTTTGTCAGAAAATCCTTTTTATACCATTTTTTTTATAACACAAAAGGTTTTACCAGAGAAACGCAACTCAAAATTTATTGCCCAGATACTGCAGTTTTGAGAAATATCCCACATGTGGCCCTCGGGCGGTAATTGACTGAAGCACCGGCCTCCGAAGCAAAGGAGCACCTAGTGGATTTTGAGCCCTCCTTTTTATTAGGCACCATGTCCGGTTTGAAGAGGTCTTGTGGTGCCAAAACAGTGAAAACCCCCCAAAAGTGACCCCATTTTGGAAACTAGACCCCTTGAGGAATCCATTGTAGTTTTCTTGGGGTGCATGCAGCTTTTTGATCAGTTTTTATTCTATTTTTATGTGGCGCGGTGACTAAAAAAACGCAATTCTACTATTGTTTTTTTGTTCTATTTTTTTTACAGCGTTCAACGTGCGCTATAAATGACACATTCACTTTATTCTGCGGGGCGATACGATTACGGCGGAACCAGATGTTTATAGTTTTTTTATGTCTTATGGCGTTTGCACAATAAAATACTTGTTGTAATAAATCATTTACTTTTTGTCTTACCTTATTCTAAGAGCCATAACGTTTTTATTTTTCCTTCAAATAAGCCGTGCGAGGACTTATTTTTTGCGTAACGAACTGTAGTTTCGATCAGTACCGTTTTTCGGTACATGCGACTTTTTGAACGCTTTTTATTCCATTTTTTAGGCGGTGAAGTGACCAAAAAATAGTGACTCTGGTACGGTTTATTATTTTTTTGTTTTTTTACGGCGTTCACCGCGCGGGATAAATAACAAAATAATTTTGTAGTTCAGGCCGTTACGGACGCGGCGATACCAATTATGTATAGTTTATTTGTTTATTTATTTTAATAATAAAGACTGATAAGGGAAAAGGGAGGATTTTTACTTTTATTACTTTTAAAACTTTTATTTTCTTTTTTTTACACAACTTTTTTTTACTTTTTTTTTACTTTGTCCCACTAGGGGACTTGAGGGCAGGAGGCCCTGATCGCTATTCTAATACACTGCACTACATGCGTAGTGCAGTGTATTAGAACTGTCAGCTACTCACTGACAGCAAGCATAGTGGGTCCTGACTCTGTCAGGACCCACTAGGCTTCCGTCGATGGCATAGCCGGACGCCATTTTTTGGTGTCCGGTTGCCATAGTCACCATCGTCGGCCGCTATCGTGTAGCAGGCCGGCGATGGCGGATTAACCCCTAAGAAGCCGCGATCGCTATTGAACGCGGCTTCTAAGGGGTTAAATCTGCGGGGACCACCGCGATCGGTCCCTGCACATTGAGCTGTGATAGCCTGCTGTCGGAAACAGCAGCTATCACAGCTCATGTACGCGCCCCGCGCGAACGGCGCCGTGTTTACTCCATGACATACTATTATGTCATGGAGCGCGAACGATGCACTTACCATGACATAATAGTATGTCCTGGAGCATTAAGGGGTTAATCGAACCCACAAATGTAATGCTCCAGATTCTCAACTAGCTCAAAGGAAGGTCAGTTTTATAGCTCCTCTAAACATCAAAACTGTTTACAGCGATGCTAACGTAATTGCACAAGGGTTTTCAAGTGTTTTCTAATCATCCATTAGCCTTCTAACACAGTTAGCAAACACAATGTACCATTAGAACACTGGAGTGATGGTTGCTGGAAATGGGCCTCATACACCTATGTAGATATTGCATTAAAAAACAGACGTTTGCAGCTAGAATAGTCATTTACCACATTAGCAATGTATAGAGTGCATTTATGATTAATTTAATGTTATCTTCATTGAAAAAAACTGTGCTTTTCTTTCAAAAATAAGGAAATTTCTAAGTGACCCTAAACTTTTGAACGGTACTGTATATCCGAGCTGTTTGATCTCATACGAGGAGCCAACATTTTTTCTAAGCTAGACCTGCCGGTGGCTCATAACCTAATCCGGATTCGCCGGGGTGACGAATGGAAGACGGCATTTAACACCTGTCACGGGCACTACGAATCCCTAGTGATGCCCTTCGGACTGTGTAACGCTCCCGCAGTCTTTCAGGAATTCGTCAATCATATCTTCCGAGATATCCTCTATATGTGTGTTGTAGTTTATCTCGATGATATTTTGATTTTCTCCCCAGATCTGATGTCCCATCGGAGGCATGTCCATCAGGTTCTCCTGCGACTAAGGGAGAATCTCTTATATGCCAAGTTGGAGAAGTGCGTCTTTGAAAAGAGGACTTTGCCCTTTCTGGGCTACACCATCTCGGATCAAGGTCTTCAGATGGATCCTGAGAAACTAAAGTCTGTCCTGTAATGGTCACGTCCTCAAGGCCTGGGGGCCATACAGCGGTGTCTGGGATTCGCCAATTTCTACCGGCAGTTTATTCCAAACTTCTCATCTCTGACGGATCCCATCTATACCCTTACCAAGAAGGGTGTGAATTCCAAGGTGTGGACTCCAGAGGCAGAGTCTGCATTTATAAGAAAGCCTTCACTTCAGCCTCTATCCTCCATCATCCTGACATATCTCGGCAGTTCTCATTAGAGGCGGACGCTTCCTCTGTTGGTGCAGGTGCACTTCTGTTCCAAAGGAGCTCCAAAGGAAAGGCAGTAGTATGTGGCTATTACTCGAGACTTTTTTCTTCTGCAGAGCGCAATTCCTCTATTTTGCTGGCAGTCGATCGCATGAAGCGAAAAGCAGATACAAAGAGAAGAGAGCCGCCTCAGTATATTCCGGGTACCAAAGTCTTGCTGTCCTTTCGGAACGTTCGTTTGAAGGTGCCTTCATACAAGTTTGCTCCCAGGTTCCTTGGTCCTTTTGAAATTCTGCAACAGATAAACCCTGTCTCCTATAAGCTGTGGCTGCCCCTACCCTCAGAATCCCCAACTCCTTTCATGTGTCCCTCCTGAAACCAGTGGTCCTGAACCATCCCAGCGGTTCTTCCGATGTGTTCGAGGTGAGGGAGATTCTGGACTGCAAAAGGGTAGGAGGAAGGACTTTCTATTTGGTGGACTGGAGAGGGTTTGGTCCTGAGGAGAGCTCCTGGGAGCCGGAAGAGAACCTCAGTGCTCCTGCTCTCATTAAGAAATTCCTCTCTCGCTCTGGCCCCAAGAAAAGGGGGGGATACTGTAGCACCATGGCCGCGGGCCACGGGGTTCACTCACCTCCCGACGCCCGCAGCCATGGATCTGTGAACACTTTTCCCCATCTTCTTCCTAGGAGACGCCAGCATTCACTTCTGCTTCGGTCTACTGTGTCCCGTAGGGTGCGCGGTCACGCTCGTGCCCGCTCTTAAAGTGCCAGCGCGCAAACATGAAAATAATCAACCCACATGATTTCCTGGTCTATAAGAAGGCCCCAGCCCTTCTGATACTTGCCTGAGCGTTGTTAGTATATCCCTAGTCTGTCTTGCAAATGGTCCCTTAGTGTTTCCCGTTCCAGTTGTTACCTGTGCCCTGTTACGTGTTCCTGTATCCCGTGCTGTTTGCTTCTTTTGTTGTTCCTGTGTCTACTAGTGTTGGAGATATGTCCTACTGCACCTGCTATCGTTTGCCACGTCCAGTGTCTTCTGCCACATCTACTGCCCGCCACATCTGGCGCAACCTGCTGCACCGACCTCCATCCGTGCTGAAGCCACAGCCACTGTCTGGACTACTTCAAATACCCGAGTATTACAAACTGCTATAGACTTACGAACTGCTATAGACTTTTGTATAGACTGAGACCTGGTCAGCTGCCTCTCCACTACGGCAGAGCGGCCTTTTGGTTCTACATACCCTGTGACCATGACAGAGCCAATTTGATGGCCAGTAACTCTTGATCCCCAATAGAGTAATTGCGCTATGCGGGGGAAAAAAGTCTCGAGTGATAGCCACACACCACTGCCTTTCCTTTTAAACTTCTTTGGAACAGTAGTGCACCTGTACCAACAGAGGAAGCATCCACCTCCAATGAGATCTGCCGAGACATGTCAGGATGATGGAGGATTGAGGCTGAAGTGAAGACTTGAGGCTATTAAATGCTGATTTTGCCTCTGGAGTCCACACCTTGGCGTTCATACCTTTCTTGGTAAGAATAGTGATGGGGGCCGTCAATGATGAGAAGTTTGGGATAAACTGCCGGTAGAAGTTGGCGAATCCAAAATAAAACGCTTTATGGACCGCAGTCTCCGAGGACGTGGACATTCCAGGACGCACTTTTCTTTCTCAGGATCCATCTTGAGACCCTGATCCGAGATGGTGTAGCCCAAGAAGGGCAGAGAATTTTTATCAAAAATGCACTTCTAAAGCTTGACATACAGACGATTCTCCCTTAAACGCAGCAGAACTTGACGGACATGCCTCCAATGTGTCGTCTGATCTGGAGAGATTATCAAAATATCATCAAGATAGACCACAACACAGAAATTGGGGAGGTCTCGGAATATATCATTGATTCCTGGAAGACTGCGGGTGCGTTACACAGTCCGATAGGCATCACCAAGTATTTGTAGTGCCCGTCTTGAGTGTTGAATGCCGTCTTTCACTCATCATCTTGATGGATTCGGATTAAATTGTAAGCCGCATGCAAGTCTAGTTTAGAGAAAATCCTGGCACCACGTATGCGGTCAAATAGTTCGGATATTAGTGGCAACGGGTCTTTATTCTTGACTGTGATCTGGTTGAGACCACGGTAGTCAATGCAGGGTCGAAGAGATCCGTCTTAATTTTTAACGCAGAAGAAACTGGCCCCCGGCCGCGGAAGAGGATTTTCGTATGAAACCCCTCTCCAGATTCTCGTTGACCTAGACGGAGTCTCTGGCAAGGAGAGTGGATATACCCATCCACAGGGAGGCATTAGGAACCAGTTCAATCGGACAGTCGTACGCCCGGTGTGGGGGAAGCATCTCAGCCTCCTTCTTGCTGAAGACGTCTGCAAACTGCAAATAATGAGTGGGTAATCCCGTTAACGACTGAGACAGAAGGCTAAACAGGATGGATCTCTAACAGGCAGCGGTGGAGACATTTGGAGCCCCATTGGAGATCCCTGAAATTCCAGTCCAGGACTGGGTCATGAAGCCGGAGCCAACGCAGGCCCAGCAAAACAAGATTCACAGCTTTAGGCAAGACGATGAATGTAATCTGTTTGATATGAAGGGCTCCCACTTGGAGCTTCAGTGGCTTGGTCACAGACACCATAGGATCGGGCAGAGGATGTCCATTCACCGAGGCAACAGCCAAGGGTGTCTCCAAGGAAACCGTCTGCAACTGGAGCTGATCCACTAGATCCTGTTGGATAAAGTTTGCCGCGGACCCGCAGTCCAGCTAGGCAGAGGCCTTCTCATCGGACAATATAATCACGGGTTTGGACAATTTTGGAGAGAGTTTCTTATATAGAGCTGTTCCGCCTAGGGTTGTTTATCCAACCAATCCTAGACACTGGAGTTTTTTGGCTTCTGGAGACACAAACTCACAAAATGGCCTCCTAAGCCGCAATATAGACACAGTCCCGAAGTGCGTCTGCCTTTTTTTTTTTCTCCTGCACTGACCATTTGAGCCGGTCCACTTGCCTATTCTCTACTGGTGGAATCACTGATGAGGGAAGCAGGGGTTGCTGGAAAATAGGAGCCAGCCTAGGGAGTCTTCTCTCCCGGTGGACATCTTGGGACCGTTACCAGTTGCTCATGTCGATCCGGGTGGCCAGAAGGTTGAGATTGTCCAGGGTAGGTGGCAGCTCTCGAGCGGCAAGCTCGTCTTTAATCATAGAAGACAGTCCCTGCCAGAATGTAGCCACCAAGGCCTCGTTGTTCCAGGCCATGGTATGAAACTGAATGTCGTACTCACCCATGGGGAAGTCTCCCTGGCAAAGGATCAGCAGTGATGCAGCTGCAGAAGAGACTCTCGCAGGTTCCTCAAATACTATACGTAAAGTCTGTAAAAAAAACAAACTCTAAGTCGTGGATCTTTGGTTCCTGGTTGTCCCAAATGGGGTACGCCCATGCCAGGGCCTTGCCAGTAAGGAGAGAGATTATGAAGGCGATCCTTGCATCATCAGAAGGAAAGGCCTTTGCATGCACTCTGAAGTCAATCTGGCATTGGTTCAGAAACCCCCTGCAGGTCCTCGCGTCCCCGTCATAGCGAGGAGGTAGTGGCAGGGAGAATCGGGGATAGTCACTAGTACTGACAGGAGATGTAGCAAGAGGAACAGCAGGAGGAACAGGTGCGCAAAGACTGCAGCTTGTGCATCTAGCCGATGTGCAATGGCATTCACCGCCTGGAGAAGTTGGTCATGTCGTTAGCAAACATCTCGCATGTCTGCCTGTATGACTTGTGACCAGCGGGGTCCATGGCCTGAGCTTACTGTTATGGCCCGTTGGTATGTGGACCCACTAGGCCGCACCGCCGTAACGGGGTAGCAGCTGGCTAAACAGTGTACCAAGTCTATACAAAATACAAGCACAAGGGTTCCTGTAATAGTCCAGACAGTAGCAGCGGCTTATGCACAGATGGAACTTTGACGGCAGGTGATGCAAAATGTGGCGGATGATACCAGGCGTGGCAGATGACGCCAGACGTGGTTTATGACAGCAGGCATAGCAGATGGCACAACACGACTCCAACACTAGAGAGGGCACAGGAACAAACACAGCACGGGATATATGTAGCAGGGCACGGGAACTCTGGGAACCGGAAACAACTAAGCAACTATTTGCAAGACTAACATGGGAATACACAACAATGCTCAGGCAAAGAGTGAAAGGGCAAAGCCCTTTTTATAGTCCAGGGTAATTAGGGCTGATTAGTGTTATTTTTTATGTGTGCTTGCTGGCCCTTTGAGGCCGGGCACGAGCGCGCGCACCCTAGGAGCGTGAGTGAGTGCTGGAAACTCCTAGGAAGGAGATGCCAGTCAGCACTCGGGAGTCTGCGGTCGAGGGGTGAGTGGGAACGACAGGCTGCGGACCTTACAGTTACATAGTACGGTTGAAAAAAGACACATGTCCATCAAGTTCAACCAAGGGATGGGAGAAGGGAAGGGATGAATCAAAAAAATTCTACACATTGACATAGGAGCTGATATTTTTTCGTTCTAGGAAATTATCTAAGCCTTTTTTAAAGCCATCTACTATAGCCACTGTGACCAGCTCCTGCGGTCTGCTATTTCATAGATTCACAGTAAGTAAGGCTTGTCTCCTCTGCAGATTGAACCTTTTTTTCTCCAGACGCAGGGAGTGCCCCATGTTTTTTGAGGAGGTTTTACATGGAACAGGATTTCACCATATTTTTTGTGTGTGCCATTCATATATTTATATAAGTTTATCATGTCCCCCTTAGTCGTCTGTTTTCAAGGCTAAATAGGTTTAATACCTTTTAATCTTTCCTCATAGCTTAGATTCTCCATGCACCTTATTAGCTTCATTGCTCTTCTTTTGTATTTTTTTCCAAATCTAGGGCATCCTTTCTATGAACTGGAGCCCAAAACTGAACTGCATATTCTGCATGAGGCTGCACTAATTCTTTGTGAAGTGGTAATATTATATGCCTGTCTGGCGAGTCCATGCCTCTATTAATACACGACAATATCTTGCTGGCCTTAGAAGCAGTTGATTGAAATTGTTGGTAGGGCGTGTGGTGGTGGTGGGGGGGGGGGGGCGTGTTGCTGTGGTGCTGTCAGGTCGGCTGCGGACGGTGTCGCTAGGGAGGGTGTGTGCATGCGCTCGCTCTTCCGCTGTCGGCGGACTGGGGCGAGGCTGGTCTCTCACGGTAGATCACGTGGTCTTGTGCTTGGCTGGCGGAGGGGCGTGTGGTGGCATATCGCTGCTGCGGATGGGACGGTGCGGGAGGTGGAAAGCGTGTCAGCGTGCGCTCTCACCCTTCGGCTGTCGGCGGACTGGGACGGGACTAGTCTCTTGCGCGAGATCACAGTCTTGTGCTTGTCTCCCAGGCCTGCAGGGGGCATGTCGCTGCTGCAGACGGTGTTGGGATCTGGAGAGAGGAGAGCGCGGTCTGTGGCGCGTCCCCTTGCCGGTTCGGCAGACGGGTGTGGGATTGATCTTTCACGGTCTTGTCCTTGTCTTCTGGGAAGTGGGAGCGTGCGCGCGCTCTCCCCTCTCTGTCTCTTGTGCTGTTTGCATCGGTTGTGTGCCCCCTTGCCATTGTGTCGGTTCGGCGTGTGGGTCTGTGTGGTCTCTCGTGGGAGATCAGTCTTTGCCTGGTCTGCTGGGGAGTGGGAGCGTGCTCGCTCGCTCTTCTCTCCGGCTTTTGCTGTGGTGCTCTCCGTGGCTGGTTGAGCGGTGTCTCAGCCGTGGTGGCATGCCCTCTTGCCATTGCGCACCCCATGGGGCTTTTGAATGTCTGGCGCCGAGTGTGGCGGCGCCAGTGTCCAGGTGGCGGAGGAGGGTGGGAGGAGCGTGTGGAGTGCCCCGGGGGTTTGTGCGGCCCTGCCTGTTGCGTGCTGCACTCAGCTGCGCATGTGTGTGCAGGTGAGAGGTTCTCTAACTACTTAGTTGCATAATATGCGATTTGTTACAATGCAGCTCGTCTGTTTTTCTATGTAAAATTCTGCTTAAATTATCTATGCACTATACTAGTACCATGAGTAGTATTTTGTAAACAGAATGTTATTTTATAACCTACTGGTGTTTGGCAAAGCAAACTGTCAATTACCATGAGCTTTAAAAGACGCAGAAAATCGAGCGTCCGTGGCCCTAAAAGAAGCTGACTGACGTCAGCGAAACGCCAGTCGGGACAACCCAGCTGTACATAAGGGAAAGTTTAATCGAAGGATGGTAATTTATGCTTGTAGGCTTGAACTCTATTTGCCCCGCTCTGCCTAAACACAGCGTTTGCATAGCGGAGCAATTCTTACAGACTAGCGAGGAGTTACGCTAGTCTGTATAAGCAGTGCGGTGTCTGTTGGGCCGTATGCCCACCTGTGGTAATAGTGTGGCATGGTTTATCGCAGCTCCACTCACATAACATCTGATTTCTGTCATCTCTATCTGACACACAAGCTTTAGGAGCTTGCTCTCACTAGAAATAAGTGAGAGCGACGTACAATACGGTTACACTTTTGGTTTGCTTCTGTAATCCGTTTACTCAGCGCGATTTGTGCCTCAATAACCAGGGCTGACACTGAGCAATGCATTTCAATAGTTTAAACCTAAGTGCAGCAGTCTTTGGTATTTGTGTTAGCCAAAATTAGTGTGTTAGACTACTAGCTCCGTTCAAGTCTCATGCAAATAGCAACAATCTTTCCTATAAGGTACAAGTGTGCGTGTTTACTACACACTCAGTGTGTCCTTTAACGCCTTAGTGACTAAGCCTGTTTTGGCCTTAAGGACCACTTGAAGTGGAAATAACTTTGGAATGCTTTTATTTTTTTAAGCGATTCTGAGAGTGTTTTCTCGTGACACATTGGACTTTAAGTTAGTGGTAAAATTTGGTTGATACATTCAGTGTTTATTTATGAAAAACACCAAAATTTTGCAAACATTTTTTTTTTTACATTTAAATGTATCTGCTTGTAAGACAGATAGTAATACCACACAAAATAGCTACTATTTCACATATTCCATATGTCTTCTTTGTGTTTGCATTGTTTTTTTAACGTCCCTTTTATTTTTCTAGAACGTTACAAGGCTTAGAACTTTAGCAGCAATTTCTCAAATTTCTTAAAAAATTTAAAAAGCCTTATTTTAGGGACCGGTTCCGTTCTGAACTGGTTTTGAGGGCATTATATTCTATAAACGCCCTATAAATCACCCCATTTTAAAAACGGAACCCCTCAAAGTATTCAAAACAGCATTTAGAAAGTTTCTAAACCCTTTAGACGTTTCACAAGAAAGCAAATTAAAGGGGAAATTTACAAATGTCATTTTTATATTTTTTTTGCAGAAAATCCGTTTTAATAAAAAAAAATTCTGTAACTCAGAAGGTTTTACCAGAGAAACGCAACTCAATATTTATTGCCCAGATTCTGCAGTTTTTAGAAATATCCCATGTGTGGCTCTAGTGTGCTACTGGATGGAAACACAGGCCTCAGAAACAAAGGAGCACCTAGTGGATATTGGGGCCTTCTTTTTATTAGAATATGTTTTAGGCACCATGTCGGGTTTGAAGAGGTCTTGTGGGGCCAAAACAAAGAAAACACCCCAAAAAAGACACCATTTGGCAAACTGCACTCGTCAAGGAATTTATCAAGGGGTATAGCTAGCATTATGACCCCACAGTTTTTTTTGGCTGAATTTAGTATAATTAGGCTCTGAAAATGAAAATCTACATTTTTTTTCTAATAAAATGTCATTTTAGCTCAGATTTTTCCATTTTCACAATAGATAAAGGAGAAAAAGAACCACAACATTTGTAAAGCAAAGTACGGTAATACCCCATATTTGGTAATAAACTGCTGTTTGGATCCACGGCAGGGCTCAGAAGGGAAGGATTGGCCGTTTGGCTTTTGGAGCTCAAATTTTGCTAGATTGTTTTTCAGGTGCCATGTTTCAGTTGCAAAGCCCATGAGAGGCCAAAACAGTGGAAACCCCCAAAAGTGACCCCATTTGGGAAACTACACCCCTCAAGGAATCTATCTACACCGTGTTCCAAATTATTATGCATATCGGATTTAAGTGTCATAAACATTTAATTATTCGTTTTTCAATTAAACTCATGGATGGTATTGTGTCTTAGGGCTCTTTGGATCATTGTAATCAATCTTAGACACCTGTGATAAATAGTTTGCCAGGTGTGCCCAATCAAAGGAAAACTACTTAAGAAGGACGTTCCACATTATTAAGCAGGCCACAGGTTTCAAGCAATATGGGAAAGAATAAAGATCTCTCTGCTGCCGAAAAGCGTGAAATAGTGAAATACCTTGGACAAGGTATGAAAACATTGGATATTTCAAGAAAACTTAAGCGTGATCATCGTACTGTGAAAAGATTTGTGGCTGATTCAGAGCACAGATGGGTTCGTTCAGATAAATGCATAATGAGGAAGGTTTCTGACAGACAAATTAATAGGATTAGGAGAGCAGCTGCTAAAATGCCATTGCAAAGCAGAAAACCGGTATTTGAAGCCGCTGGTGCCTCTGGAGTCCTGCAAACCTCAAGGTGTAGGATACTCCAAAGGTTTGCAAGTATGCATAAAGCTATTATTCGGCCACCCCTAAACAATGCTCACAAGCAGAAACGGTTGCAGTGCGCTCAGAAATACATGAAGACTAATATTCAAACCGTGTTGTTTACTGATGAGTGCCGTGCAACCCTGGATGGTCCAGATGGATGGAGTAGTGGATGGTTGGGGAATGGCCACCATGTCCCAACAAGGCTGCGACATCAGCAAGGAGGTGGCGGAGTCGGAGTCATGTTTTGGGCTGGAATCATGGGGAGAGAGCTGGTAGGCCCCTTTAGGGTCCCTGACAGTGTGAAAATGACCTCTGCAAAGTACATAGAGTTTATGACTGACCACTTTCTTCCGTGGTACAAAAAGAAGAACCGTTCCTTCCGTAGCAAAATTATCTTCATGCATGACAATGGACCTTCTCATGCTGCAAAGAATACCTCTGTGTCATTGGCTGCTATGGGCATAAAAGGAGAAGAAACTCATGGTGTGGCCCCCATTTTCCCCTGACCTCAACCCTATTGAGAACCTTTGGAGCATCCTCAAGCAAAATATCTATGAGGGTGGGAGGCAGTTCACATCAAAACAGAAGCTCTGGGAGGTTATTCTGACATCCTGCAAAGATATTTAAGCAGAAACTGTCCAAATACTCACAAATTTAATAGATGCAAGAATTGTGAAGGTGATATCAAAGAAGGGGTCCTATGTTAACATGTAACTTGGCCTGTTAAGTTTTTTTTGATTGAAAGAGCTTTTGATTTCTGTAATTATGACCTCCTGATGCTGCAAATTCAAGAAATGACCATTTTAGTTCTCTTTACAACCTTTAAAATGTTTTGATCTCTGTTGTGCATAATAATGTGAAACAGTGCATTTTGAGTTTTTTACTTCTAATAAAATATCTGTTATCATTAGGAGATTTGTTCAAAAAAATTAGCATTATACTCCAACGGTTGATGGCTTGAAGATTATATTGACTGTCATTTGCATCAACTATTTAGGAAAATCAGCGAAAAATAACATATGCATAATAATTTGGAATGCGGTGTAGGGGTATAGTGAGCATTTATACCCCACAGGTCTTTTGCAGAATTTATTGGAATTAGGCCATGAAAATGAAAATCTACATTTTGTTCCACTAAATTGTAGAATGTCTTCATGTTCACAAGGGATACTGGAGAAAAAGCACCCCAACATTTGTAAAGCAATTTCTCTCGATTACGGCAATACCCCACATGTGGTTATAAACTGCTGTTTGGACACACGGCAGGGCTCAGAAAGGCAGGAGCGCTATTTGGCATGCAGATTTTGCTGTATTGGTTTTTGGCCACCATGTCGCATATGCAAAACCCCTGAGGTACCAGAGTACAGTGAAAACACCAAGAAATGACCCCATTTTGAAAACTGCACCCCTCAAGGCATTTATCATTTGCCTGGACAAGACAGGGCTCAGAAGTGAAGAGCACCATGCGCATTTGAGGTCTATTTTGGTGATATTTTTTTTTTTTTTACAGCATTGGCCCACAATTGCAGGGCTCTGAGGTCAAATAGTAAAACAAACCCCTAAGTAGTGACACCCATATTGGACACTACACCCCTTAGGGCATTTTAAGGGGTGTAGTGAGCATTTTGACCCCATAGGAGATTCTACATTAGAAATTAGTGCCCAGTGGATGGTGCAAAGTGAAAATTAAGATTTTCCACTGATATGCCAATTTAGTGCACAATACGTTGTGCCCAGTTTGTGCCACTGAAGACAAATATATCAAACTGTTAAGCTAGTTCTCCTGGGTATGGCATTGTCATGTCTGTGGACGTCAACTGCTGTTTGGGCATGCTGTAGGGCTCATAAGAGAGGGAGCACCATTTGGCTTTTGGAGCGCAGATTTTGCTTGGCAGTTCTGTTTCGGGTATTACTGGTATTTCAGTTTATAATATGGGGACGTATGTAATCTGTGCAGAGTACATCAGGGGATAATAAGAGTGTATAATAATGCGGTAAATAATATTTCCGGTGATTGCGCGGTTTTATATTTCCGGTGATTGCCCGGTGTGAGGGGTTTATATTTCCCGTGATTGCGCGGTGTGAGGGGTTTTATATTTCCGTGATTGCGCGGTGTGAGGGGTGTTATATTTCCGGTGATTGCGCGGTGTGAGGAGTTTTATATTTCCGGTGATTGCGCGGTGTGGGGGGTTTTATAATTCCGGTGATTGCGCCGTGTGAGGGGTTTTATATTTCCGTTGATTGCGGGGTGTGAGGGGTTTTATATTTCCGGTGATTGCATGGTGTGGGGGGGAGGGGTTTATATTTCCGGTGATTGCGCGGTGTGAGGGGTTTTATATTTCGGTGATTGCGCTGTATGAGGGGTTTTATATTTCCGGTGATTGCGCGGTGTGAGGGGTTTATATTTCCGGTGATTGCGCGGTGTGGGTGGTTTATATTTCCGGTGATTGCGCGGTGTGAGGGGTTTATATTTAAGGTGATTGCGCGGTGTGAGGGGTTTTATATTTCCGGTGATTGCGCGGTGGGAGGGGTGGTTTATATTTCCCGTGATTGCGCGGTGTGAGGGGTTTATATTTCCGGTGATTGCGCGGTGTGAGTGGTTTTATATTTCCGGTGATTACGCGGTGTGAGGGGTTTTATATTTCCGGTGATTGCGCGGTGTGAGGAGTTTATATTTCCGGTGATTGCGCGGTGTGGGTAGTTTATATTTCCGGTGATTGCGCGGTGTGGGGGGTTTTATATTTCCGGTGATTGCGCGGTGTGAGGGGGTTTATATTTCCGGTGATTGCGCGGTGTGAGGGGTTTTATATTTCCGGTGATTGCGCGGTGTGGGGGGTTCTATATTTCCGGTGATTGCGCGGTGTGAGGGGTTTTATATTTCCGGTGATTGCTCGGTGTGAGGGGTTTAATATTTCTGGTGATTGAGCGGTGTGAGGGGTTTTATATTTCCGGTGATTGCGCGGTGTGTAATGTTTTATATTTCCGGTGATTGCGCGGTGTGAGGGGTTTTATATTTCCGGTGATTGCGCGGTGTGAGGGGTTTTATATTTCCGGTGATTGCGCGGTGTGAGGGGTTTATATTTCCGGTGATTTCGCGGTGTGAGGGGTTTTATATTTCCGGTGATTGCGCGGTGTGAGGGGTTTTATATTTCCGGTGATTGCCCGGTGTGTAATGTTTTATATTTCCGGGGATTGCGCAGTGTGAGGGGTTTTATATTTCCGGTGATTGCGCGGTGTGAGGGGTTTTATATTTCCGGTGATAGCGCGGTGTGAGGGATTTATATTTCCGGTGATTGCGCGGTGTGAGGGGTTTTATATTTCCGGTGATTGCGCAGTGAGGGGTTTTATATTTCCGGTGATTGCGCGGTGTGAGGGGTTTTATATTTCCGGTGATTGCGCGGTGTGAGGGGTTTTATATTTCCGGTGATTGCGCGGTGTGAGGGGTTTTACATTTCCGTGATTGCGCGGTGTGAGGGGTTTTATATTTCCGGTGATTGCGCGGTGTGTAATGTTTTATATTTCCGGGGATTGCGCGGTGTGTAATGTTTTATATTTCCAGTGATTGTGCGGTGTGAGGGGGTTTATATTTCCGGTGATTGCGCGGTGTGAGGGGTTTATATTTCCGGTGATTGCGCGGTGTGAGTGGTTTTATATTTCCGGTGATTGCACGGTTTTATATTTCCGGTGATTGCCCGGTGTGAGGGCTTTATATTTCCGGTGATTGCGCGGTGTGAGGGGTTTTATATTTCCGGTGATTGCGCGGTGTGAGTGGTTTTATATTTCCGGTGATTGCGCGGTTTTATATTTCCGGTGATTGCCCGGTGTGAGGGGTTTATATTTCCCGTGATTGCGCGGTGTGAGGGGTTTTATATTTCCGTGATTGCGCGGTGTGAGGGGTGTTATATTTCCGGTGATTGCGCGGTGTGAGGAGTTTTATATTTCCGGTGATTGCGCGGTGTGGGGGGTTTTATAATTCCGGTGATTGCGCCGTGTGAGGGGTTTTATATTTCCGTTGATTGCGGGGTGTGAGGGGTTTTATATTTCCGGTGATTGCATGGTGTGGGGGGGAGGGGTTTATATTTCCGGTGATTGCGCGGTGTGAGGGGTTTTATATTTCGGTGATTGCGCTGTATGAGGGGTTTTATATTTCCGGTGATTGCGCGGTGTGAGGGGTTTATATTTCCGGTGATTGCGCGGTGTGGGTGGTTTATATTTCCGGTGATTGCGCGGTGTGAGGGGTTTATATTTAAGGTGATTGCGCGGTGTGAGGGGTTTTATATTTCCGGTGATTGCGCGGTGGGAGGGGTGGTTTATATTTCCCGTGATTGCGCGGTGTGAGGGGTTTATATTTCCGGTGATTGCGCGGTGTGAGTGGTTTTATATTTCCGGTGATTACGCGGTGTGAGGGGTTTTATATTTCCGGTGATTGCGCGGTGTGACGAGTTTATATTTCCGGTGATTGCGCGGTGTGGGTAGTTTATATTTCCGGTGATTGCGCGGTGTGGGGGGTTTTATATTTCCGGTGATTGCGCGGTGTGAGGGGTTTTATATTTCCGGTGATTGCGCGGTGTGTAATGTTTTATATTTCCGGTGATTGCGCGGTGTGAGGGGTTTTATATTTCCGGTGATTGCGCGGTGTGAGGGGTTTTATATTTCCGGTGATTGCGCGGTGTGAGGGGTTTATATTTCCGGTGATTTCGCGGTGTGAGGGGTTTTATATTTCCGGTGATTGCGCGGTGTGAGGGGTTTTATATTTCCGGTGATTGCCCGGTGTGTAATGTTTTATATTTCCGGGGATTGCGCGGTGTGAGGGGTTTTATATTTCCGGTGATTGCGCGGTGTGAGGGGTTTTATATTTCCGGTGATAGCGCGGTGTGAGGGATTTATATTTCCGGTGATTGCGCGGTGTGAGGGGTTTTATATTTCCGGTGATTGCGCAGTGAGGGGTTTTATATTTCCGGTGATTGCGCGGTGTGAGGGGTTTTATATTTCCGGTGATTGCGCGGTGTGAGGGGTTTTATATTTCCGGTGATTGCGCGGTGTGAGGGGTTTTACATTTCCGTGATTGCGCGGTGTGAGGGGTTTTATATTTCCGGTGATTGCGCGGTGTGTAATGTTTTATATTTCCGGGGATTGCGCGGTGTGTAATGTTTTATATTTCCGGTGATTGCGCGGTGTGTAATGTTTTATATTTCCGGTGATTGCGCGGTGTGAGGGGTTTTATATTTCCGGTGATTGCGCGGTGTGAGGGGTTTATATTTCCGGTGATTACGCGGTGTGGGGGGTTTTATATTTCCGGTGATTGCGCGGTGTGAGGGGGTTTATATTTCCGGTGATTGCGCGGTGTGAGGGGTTTTATATTTCTGGTGTTTGCGCGGTGTGGGGGGTTTTATATTTCCGGTGATTGCGCGGTGTGAGGGGTTTTATATTTCCGCTGATTGCGCGGTTTGAGGGTTTTATATTTCCGGTGATTGCGCGGTGTGAGGGGTTTTATATTTCCGGTGATTGCGCGGTGTGAGGGGTTTTATATTTCCGGTGATTGCCCGGTGTGTAATGTTTTATATTTCCGGGGATTGCGCGGTGTGAGGGGTTTTATATTTCCGGTGATTGCGCGGTGTGAGGGGTTTTATATTTCCGGTGATAGCGCGGTGTGAGGGATTTATATTTCCGGTGATTGCGCGGTGTGAGGGGTTTTATATTTCCGGTGATTGCGCAGTGAGGGGTTTTATATTTCCGGTGATTGCGCGGTGTGAGGGGTTTTATATTTCCGGTGATTGCGCGGTGTGAGGGGTTTTATATTTCCGGTGATTGCGCGGTGTGAGGGGTTTTACATTTCCGTGATTGCGCGGTGTGAGGGGTTTTATATTTCCGGTGATTGCGCGGTGTGTAATGTTTTATATTTCCGGGGATTGCGCGGTGTGTAATGTTTTATATTTCCGGTGATTGCGCGGTGTGTAATGTTTTATATTTCCGGTGATTGCGCGGTGTGAGGGGTTTTATATTTCCGGTGATTGCGCGGTGTGAGGGGTTTATATTTCCGGTGATTACGCGGTGTGGGGGGTTTTATATTTCCGGTGATTGCGCGGTGTGAGGGGGTTTATATTTCCGGTGATTGCGCGGTGTGAGGGGTTTTATATTTCTGGTGTTTGCGCGGTGTGGGGGGTTTTATATTTCCGGTGATTGCGCGGTGTGAGGGGTTTTATATTTCCGCTGATTGCGCGGTTTGAGGGTTTTATATTTCCGGTGATTGCGCGGTGTGAGGGGTTTATATTTCCGGTGATTGCGCGGTGTGAGGGGTTTTATATTTCCGGTGATTGTGCGGTGTGGGGGGTTTATATTTCCGGTGATTGCGCGGTGTGAGGGGTTTTATATTTCTGGTGATTGCGCGGTGTGGGGGGTTTTATATTTCCGGTGATTGCGCGGTGTGAGGGGTTTTATATTTCCGCTGATTGCGCGGTTTGAGGGTTTTATATTTTCGGTGATTGCGCGGTGTGAGGGGTTTATATTTCCGGTGATTGCGCGGTGTGAGGGGTTTTATATTTCCGGTGATTGTGCGGTGTGGGGGGGTTTATATTTCCGGTGATTGCGCGGTGTGAGGGGTTTTATATTTCCGGTGATTGCGCGGTGTGAGGTATTTTATATTTCCGGTGATTGCGCGGTGTGAGGGGTTTTATATTTCCGGTGATTGCGCGGTGTGAGTGGTTTTATATTTCTGGTGATTGCACGGTTTTATATTTCCGGTGATTGCCCGGTATGAGGGCTTTATATTTCCCATGATTGCGCGGTGTGAGGGGTTTTATATTTCCGGTGATTGCGCGGTGTGAGGGGTTTTATATTTCCGGTGATTGTGCGGTGTGGGGGGGTTTATATTTCCGGTGATTGTGCGGTGTGAGGGGTTTTATATTTCCGGTGATTGCGCGGTGTGTAATGTTTTATATTTCCGGTGATTGCGCGGTGTGTAATGTTTTATATTTCCGGTGATTGCGCGGTGTGAGGGGTTTTATATTTCCGGTGATTGCGCAGTGTGAGGGGTTTATATTTCCGGTGATTGCGCGGTGTGAGGGGTTTTATATTTCCGTTGATTACGCGGTGTGGGGGGTTTTATATTTCCGGTGATTGCGCGGTGTGAGGGGGTTTATATTTCCGGTGATTGCGCGGTGTGAGGGGTTTTATATTTCTGGTGATTGCGCTGTGTGGGGGGTTTTATATTTCCGGTGATTGCGCAGTGTGAGGGGTTTTATATTTCTGCTGATTGCGCGGTTTGAGGGTTTTATATTTCCGGTGATTGCGCGGTGTGAGGGGTTTATATTTCCGGTGATTGCGCGGTGTGAGGGGTTTTATATTTCCGGTGATTGTGCGGTGTGGGGGGGTTTATATTTCCGGTGATTGCGCGGTGTGAGGGGTTTTATATTTCCGGTGATTGCGCGGTGTGAGGTATTTTATATTTCCGGTGATTGCGCGGTGTGAGGGGTTTTATATTTCCGGTGATTGCGCGGTGTGAGTGGTTTTATATTTCCGGTGATTGCGCGGTTTTATATTTCCGGTGATTGCCCGGTGTGAGGGCTTTATATTTCCCGTGATTGCGCGGTGGAGGGGTTTTATATTTCCGGTGATTGCGCGGTGTGAGGGGTTTTATATTTCCGGTGATTGCGCGGTGTGAGTGGTTTTATATTTCCGGTGATTGCGCGGTTTTATATTTCCGGTGATTGCCCGGTGTGAGGGCTTTATATTTCCCGTGATTGCGCGGTGTGAGGGGTTTTATATTTACGGTGATTGCGCGGTGTGGGGGGTTTTATATTTCCGGTGATTGCGCGGTGTGGGGGGTTTTATAATTCCGGTGTTTGCGCCGTGTGACGGGTTTTATATTTCCGTTGATTGCGGGGTGTGAGAGGTTTTATATTTCCGGTGATTGAATGGTGTGGGGGGGAGGGGTTTATATTTCCGGTAATTGCGCGGTGTGAGGGGTTTATATTTCCGGTGATTGCGCGGTGTGAGGGATTTTATATTTCCGGTGATTGCGCTGTGTGAGGGGTTTTATATTTCCGGTGATTGCGCGGTGTGAGGGGTTTTATATTTCCGGTGATTGCCCGGTGTGTAATGTTTTATATTTCCGGGGATTGCGCGGTGTGAGGGGTTTTATATTTCCGGTGATTGCGCGGTGTGAGGGGTTTTATATTTCCGGTGATAGCGCGGTGTGAGGGATTTATATTTCCGGTGATTGCGCGGTGTGAGGGGTTTTATATTTCCGGTGATTGCGCAGTGAGGGGTTTTATATTTCCGGTGATTGCGCGGTGTGAGGGGTTTTATATTTCCGGTGATTGCGCGGTGTGAGGGGTTTTATATTTCCGGTGATTGCGCGGTGTGAGGGGTTTTACATTTCCGTGATTGCGCGGTGTGAGGGGTTTTATATTTCCGGTGATTGCGCGGTGTGTAATGTTTTATATTTCCGGGGATTGCGCGGTGTGTAATGTTTTATATTTCCGGTGATTGCGCGGTGTGTAATGTTTTATATTTCCGGTGATTGCGCGGTGTGAGGGGTTTTATATTTCCGGTGATTGCGCGGTGTGAGGGGTTTATATTTCCGGTGATTACGCGGTGTGGGGGTTTTTATATTTCCGGTGATTGCGCGGTGTGAGGGGGTTTATATTTCCGGTGATTGCGCGGTGTGAGGGGTTTTATATTTCTGGTGTTTGCGCGGTGTGGGGGGTTTTATATTTCCGGTGATTGCGCGGTGTGAGGGGTTTTATATTTCCGCTGATTGCGCGGTTTGAGGGTTTTATATTTCCAGTGATTGCGCGGTGTGAGGGGTTTATATTTCCGGTGATTGCGCGGTGTGAGGGGTTTTATATTTCCGGTGATTGTGCGGTGTGGGGGGTTTATATTTCCGGTGATTGCGCGGTGTGAGGGGTTTTATATTTCTGGTGATTGCGCGGTGTGGGGGGTTTTATATTTCCGGTGATTGCGCGGTGTGAGGGGTTTTATATTTCCGCTGATTGCGCGGTTTGAGGGTTTTATATTTTCGGTGATTGCGCGGTCTGAGGGGTTTATATTTCCGGTGATTGCGCGGTGTGAGGGGTTTTATATTTCCGGTGATTGTGCGGTGTGGGGGGGTTTATATTTCCGGTAATTGCGCGGTGTGAGGGGTTTTATATTTCCGGTGATTGCGCGGTGTGAGGTATTTTATATTTCCGGTGATTGCGCGGTGTGAGGGGTTTTATATTTCCGGTGATTGCGCGGTGTGAGTGGTTTTATATTTCCGGTGATTGCACGGTTTTATATTTCCGGTGATTGCCCGGTGTGAGGGCTTTATATTTCCCATGATTGCGCGGTGTGAGGGGTTTTATATTTCCGGTGATTGTGCGGTGTGGGGGGGTTTATATTTCCGGTGATTGCGCGGTGTGAGGGGTTTTATATTTCCGGTGATTGCGCGGTGTGTAATGTTTTATATTTCCGGTGATTGCGCGGTGTGTAATGTTTTATATTTCCGGTGATTGCGCGGTGTGAGGGGTTTTATATTTCCGGTGATTGTGCGGTGTGAGGGGTTTTATATTTCCGGTGATTGCGCGGTGTGAGGGGTTTTATATTTCCGGTGATTGCGCGGTGTGAGGGGTTTTATATTTCCGGTGATTGCGCGGTGTGAGTGGTTTTATATTTCCGGTGATTGCGCGGTTTTATATTTCCGGTGATTGCCCGGTGTGAGGGCTTTATATTTCCCGTGATTGCGCGGTGGAGGGGTTTTATATTTCCGGTGATTGCGCGGTGTGAGGGGTTTTATATTTCCGGTGATTGCGCGGTGTGAGTGGTTTTATATTTCCGGTGATTGCGCGGTTTTATATTTCCGGTGATTGCCCGGTGTGAGGGCTTTATATTTCCCGTGATTGCGCGGTGTGAGGGGTTTTATATTTACGGTGATTGCGCGGTGTGAGGGGTGTTATATTTCCGGTTATTGCGCGGTGTGAGGAGTTTTATATTTCCGGTGATTGTGCGGTGTGAGGGGTTTATATTTCCGGTGATTGCGCGGTGTGAGGGGTTTATATTTCCGGTGATTGCGCGGTGTGGGTGGTTTATATTTCCGGTGATTGCGCGGTGTGAGGGGTTTTATATTTCCGGTGATTGCGCGGTGTGAGGGGTTTTATATTTCCGGTGATGGCGCTGTGTGAGGGGTTTTATATTTCCGGTGATTGCGCGGTGTGAGGGGTTTATATTTCCTGTGATTGCGCGGTGTGAGGGGTTTATATTTCCGGTGATTGCGCGGTGTGGGTGGTTTATATTTCCGGTGATTGCGCGGTGTGAGGGGTTTTATATTTCCGGTGATTGCGCGGTGTGAGGGGTTTATATTTCCGGTGATTGCGCGGTGTGAGGGGTTTTATATTTCCGGTGATTGCGCGGTGTGAGGGGTTTATATTTCCGGTGATTGCGCGGTGTGAGGGGTTTATATTTCCGGTGATTGCGAGGTGTGAGGGGTTTTATATTTCCGGTAATTGCGCGGTGTGAGGGGTTTATATTTCCGGTGATTGCGCGGTGTGAGGGGTTTATATTTCCGGTGATTGCGCGGTGTGAGGGGTTTATATTTCCGGTGATTGCGCGGTGTGAGGGGTTTATATTTCCGGTGATTGCGCGGTGTGAGGGGTTTTATATTTCCGGTGATTGCGCGGTGTGAGGGGTTTTATATTTCCGGGGATTGCGCGGTGTGAGGGGGTTTATATTTCCGGTGATTGCGCGGTGTGAGGGGGTTTATATTTCCGGTGATTGCGCGGTGTGAGGGGTTTTATATTTCCGGTGATTGCGCGGTGTGAGGGGTTTATATTTCCGGTGATTGCGCGGTGTGAGGGGTTTATATTTCCGGTGATTGCGAGGTGTGAGGGGTTTTATATTTCCGGTAATTGCGCGGTGTGAGGGGTTTATATTTCCGGTGATTGCGCGGTGTGAGGGGTTTATATTTCCGGTGATTGCGCGGTGTGAGGGGTTTATATTTCCGGTGATTGCGCGGTGTGAGTTTATATTTCCGGTGATTGCGCGGTGTGAGGGGTTTTATATTTCCGGTGATTGCGCGGTGTGAGGGGTTTTATATTTCCGGTGATTGCGCGGTGTGAGGGGTTTATATTTCCGGTGATTGCGCGGTGTGAGGGGTTTTATATTTCCGGTGATTGCGCGGTGTGAGGGGTTTTATATTTCCGGTGATTGCGCGGTGTGAGGGGGGTTTATATTTCCGGTGATTGCGCGGTGTGAGGGGTTTTATATTTCCGGTGATTGCGCGGTGTGAGGGGGTTTATATTTCCGGTGATTGCGCGGTGTGAGGGGTTTATATTTCCGGTGATTGCGTGGTGTGAGGGGTTTTATATTTCCGGTGATTGCGCAGTGTGAGGGGTTTATATTTCCGGTGATTGCGCGGTGTGGGGGGGGTTTATATTTCCGGTGATTGCGCGGTGTGAGGGGTTTTATATTTCCGGTGATTGCGCGGTGTGGGGGGGTTTATATTTCCGGTGATTGCGCGGTGTGAGGGGTTTTATATTTCCGGTGATTGCGCGGTGTGAGGGGTTTATATTTCCGGTGATTGCGCGGTGTGAGGGGTTTATATTTCCGGTGATTGCGAGGTGTGAGGGGTTTTATATTTCCGGTAATTGCGCGGTGTGAGGGGTTTATATTTCCGGTGATTGCGCGGTGTGAGGGGTTTATATTTCCGGTGATTGCGCGGTGTGAGTTTATATTTCCGGTGATTGCGCGGTGTGAGGGGTTTTATATTTCCGGTGATTGCGCGGTGTGAGGGGTTTTATATTTCCGGTGATTGCGCGGTGTGAGGGGTTTATATTTCCGGTGATTGCGCGGTGTGAGGGGTTTTATATTTCCGGTGATTGCGCGGTGTGAGGGGTTTTATATTTCCGGTGATTGCGCGGTGTGAGGGGTTTTATATTTCCGGTGATTGCGCGGTGTGAGGGGGGTTTATATTTCCGGTGATTGCGCGGTGTGAGGGGTTTTATATTTCCGGTGATTGCGCGGTGTGAGGGGGTTTATATTTCCGGTGATTGCGCGGTGTGAGGGGTTTATATTTCCGGTGATTGCGCGGTGTGAGGGGTTTATATTTCCGGTGATTGCGCGGTGTGGGGGGGTTTATATTTCCGGTGATTGCGCGGTGTGAGGGGTTTATATTTCCGGTGATTGCGCGGTGTGAGGGGTTTATATTTCCGGTGATTGCGCGGTGTGAGGGGTTTATATTTCCGGTGATTGCGCAGTGTGAGGGGTTTATATTTCCGGTGATTGCGCGGTGTGGGGGGTTTATATTTCCGGTGATTGCGCGGTGTGGGGGGTTTATATTTCCGGTGATTGCGCGGTGTGAGGGGTTTATATTTCCTGTGATTGCGCGGTGTGAGGGGTTTTATATTTCCGGGGATTGCGCAGTGTGAGGGGTTTTATATTTCCGGTGATTGCGCGGTGTGAGGGGTTTTATATTTCCGGTGACTGCGCGGTGTGGGGGGTTTATATTTCCGGTGATTGCGCGGTGTGAGGGGTTTTATATTTCTGGTGATTGCGCTGTGTGGGGGGTTTTATATTTCCGGTGATTGCGCAGTGTGAGGGGTTTTATATTTCTGCTGATTGCGCGGTTTGAGGGTTTTATATTTCCGGTGATTGCGCGGTGTGAGGGGTTTATATTTCCGGTGATTGCGCGGTGTGAGGGGTTTTATATTTCCGGTGATTGTGCGGTGTGGGGGGGTTTATATTTCCGGTGATTGCGCGGTGTGAGGGGTTTTATATTTCCGGTGATTGCGCGGTGTGAGGTATTTTATATTTCCGGTGATTGCGCGGTGTGAGGGGTTTTATATTTCCGGTGATTGCGCGGTGTGAGTGGTTTTATATTTCCGGTGATTGCGCGGTTTTATATTTCCGGTGATTGCCCGGTGTGAGGGCTTTATATTTCCCGTGATTGCGCGGTGGAGGGGTTTTATATTTCCGGAGATTGCGCGGTGTGAGGGGTTTTATATTTCCGGTGATTGCGCGGTGTGAGTGGTTTTATATTTCCGGTGATTGCGCGGTTTTATATTTCCGGTGATTGCCCGGTGTGAGGGCTTTATATTTCCCGTGATTGCGCGGTGTGAGGGGTTTTATATTTACGGTGATTGCGCGGTGTGGGGGGTTTTATATTTCCGGTGATTGCGCGGTGTGGGGGGTTTTATAATTCCGGTGTTTGCGCCGTGTGACGGGTTTTATATTTCCGTTGATTGCGGGGTGTGAGAGGTTTTATATTTCCGGTGATTGAATGGTGTGGGGGGGAGGGGTTTATATTTCCGGTAATTGCGCGGTGTGAGGGGTTTATATTTCCGGTGATTGCGCGGTGTGAGGGATTTTATATTTCCGGTGATTGCGCTGTGTGAGGGGTTTTATATTTCCGGTGATTGCGCGGTGTGAGGGGTTTTATATTTCCGGTGATTGCCCGGTGTGTAATGTTTTATATTTCCGGGGATTGCGCGGTGTGAGGGGTTTTATATTTCCGGTGATTGCGCGGTGTGAGGGGTTTTATATTTCCGGTGATAGCGCGGTGTGAGGGATTTATATTTCCGGTGATTGCGCGGTGTGAGGGGTTTTATATTTCCGGTGATTGCGCAGTGAGGGGTTTTATATTTCCGGTGATTGCGCGGTGTGAGGGGTTTTATATTTCCGGTGATTGCGCGGTGTGAGGGGTTTTATATTTCCGGTGATTGCGCGGTGTGAGGGGTTTTACATTTCCGTGATTGCGCGGTGTGAGGGGTTTTATATTTCCGGTGATTGCGCGGTGTGTAATGTTTTATATTTCCGGGGATTGCGCGGTGTGTAATGTTTTATATTTCCGGTGATTGCGCGGTGTGTAATGTTTTATATTTCCGGTGATTGCGCGGTGTGAGGGGTTTTATATTTCCGGTGATTGCGCGGTGTGAGGGGTTTATATTTCCGGTGATTACGCGGTGTGGGGGTTTTTATATTTCCGGTGATTGCGCGGTGTGAGGGGGTTTATATTTCCGGTGATTGCGCGGTGTGAGGGGTTTTATATTTCTGGTGTTTGCGCGGTGTGGGGGGTTTTATATTTCCGGTGATTGCGCGGTGTGAGGGGTTTTATATTTCCGCTGATTGCGCGGTTTGAGGGTTTTATATTTCCAGTGATTGCGCGGTGTGAGGGGTTTATATTTCCGGTGATTGCGCGGTGTGAGGGGTTTTATATTTCCGGTGATTGTGCGGTGTGGGGGGTTTATATTTCCGGTGATTGCGCGGTGTGAGGGGTTTTATATTTCTGGTGATTGCGCGGTGTGGGGGGTTTTATATTTCCGGTGATTGCGCGGTGTGAGGGGTTTTATATTTCCGCTGATTGCGCGGTTTGAGGGTTTTATATTTTCGGTGATTGCGCGGTCTGAGGGGTTTATATTTCCGGTGATTGCGCGGTGTGAGGGGTTTTATATTTCCGGTGATTGTGCGGTGTGGGGGGGTTTATATTTCCGGTAATTGCGCGGTGTGAGGGGTTTTATATTTCCGGTGATTGCGCGGTGTGAGGTATTTTATATTTCCGGTGATTGCGCGGTGTGAGGGGTTTTATATTTCCGGTGATTGCGCGGTGTGAGTGGTTTTATATTTCCGGTGATTGCACGGTTTTATATTTCCGGTGATTGCCCGGTGTGAGGGCTTTATATTTCCCATGATTGCGCGGTGTGAGGGGTTTTATATTTCCGGTGATTGTGCGGTGTGGGGGGGTTTATATTTCCGGTGATTGCGCGGTGTGAGGGGTTTTATATTTCCGGTGATTGCGCGGTGTGTAATGTTTTATATTTCCGGTGATTGCGCGGTGTGTAATGTTTTATATTTCCGGTGATTGCGCGGTGTGAGGGGTTTTATATTTCCGGTGATTGTGCGGTGTGAGGGGTTTTATATTTCCGGTGATTGCGCGGTGTGAGGGGTTTTATATTTCCGGTGATTGCGCGGTGTGAGGGGTTTTATATTTCCGGTGATTGCGCGGTGTGAGTGGTTTTATATTTCCGGTGATTGCGCGGTTTTATATTTCCGGTGATTGCCCGGTGTGAGGGCTTTATATTTCCCGTGATTGCGCGGTGGAGGGGTTTTATATTTCCGGTGATTGCGCGGTGTGAGGGGTTTTATATTTCCGGTGATTGCGCGGTGTGAGTGGTTTTATATTTCCGGTGATTGCGCGGTTTTATATTTCCGGTGATTGCCCGGTGTGAGGGCTTTATATTTCCCGTGATTGCGCGGTGTGAGGGGTTTTATATTTACGGTGATTGCGCGGTGTGAGGGGTGTTATATTTCCGGTTATTGCGCGGTGTGAGGAGTTTTATATTTCCGGTGATTGTGCGGTGTGAGGGGTTTATATTTCCGGTGATTGCGCGGTGTGAGGGGTTTATATTTCCGGTGATTGCGCGGTGTGGGTGGTTTATATTTCCGGTGATTGCGCGGTGTGAGGGGTTTTATATTTCCGGTGATTGCGCGGTGTGAGGGGTTTTATATTTCCGGTGATGGCGCTGTGTGAGGGGTTTTATATTTCCGGTGATTGCGCGGTGTGAGGGGTTTATATTTCCTGTGATTGCGCGGTGTGAGGGGTTTATATTTCCGGTGATTGCGCGGTGTGGGTGGTTTATATTTCCGGTGATTGCGCGGTGTGAGGGGTTTTATATTTCCGGTGATTGCGCGGTGTGAGGGGTTTATATTTCCGGTGATTGCGCGGTGTGAGGGGTTTTATATTTCCGGTGATTGCGCGGTGTGAGGGGTTTATATTTCCGGTGATTGCGCGGTGTGAGGGGTTTATATTTCCGGTGATTGCGAGGTGTGAGGGGTTTTATATTTCCGGTAATTGCGCGGTGTGAGGGGTTTATATTTCCGGTGATTGCGCGGTGTGAGGGGTTTATATTTCCGGTGATTGCGCGGTGTGAGGGGTTTATATTTCCGGTGATTGCGCGGTGTGAGGGGTTTATATTTCCGGTGATTGCGCGGTGTGAGGGGTTTTATATTTCCGGTGATTGCGCGGTGTGAGGGGTTTTATATTTCCGGGGATTGCGCGGTGTGAGGGGGTTTATATTTCCGGTGATTGCGCGGTGTGAGGGGGTTTATATTTCCGGTGATTGCGCGGTGTGAGGGGTTTTATATTTCCGGTGATTGCGCGGTGTGAGGGGTTTATATTTCCGGTGATTGCGCGGTGTGAGGGGTTTATATTTCCGGTGATTGCGAGGTGTGAGGGGTTTTATATTTCCGGTAATTGCGCGGTGTGAGGGGTTTATATTTCCGGTGATTGCGCGGTGTGAGGGGTTTATATTTCCGGTGATTGCGCGGTGTGAGGGGTTTATATTTCCGGTGATTGCGCGGTGTGAGTTTATATTTCCGGTGATTGCGCGGTGTGAGGGGTTTTATATTTCCGGTGATTGCGCGGTGTGAGGGGTTTTATATTTCCGGTGATTGCGCGGTGTGAGGGGTTTATATTTCCGGTGATTGCGCGGTGTGAGGGGTTTTATATTTCCGGTGATTGCGCGGTGTGAGGGGTTTTATATTTCCGGTGATTGCGCGGTGTGAGGGGGGTTTATATTTCCGGTGATTGCGCGGTGTGAGGGGTTTTATATTTCCGGTGATTGCGCGGTGTGAGGGGGTTTATATTTCCGGTGATTGCGCGGTGTGAGGGGTTTATATTTCCGGTGATTGCGTGGTGTGAGGGGTTTTATATTTCCGGTGATTGCGCAGTGTGAGGGGTTTATATTTCCGGTGATTGCGCGGTGTGGGGGGGGTTTATATTTCCGGTGATTGCGCGGTGTGAGGGGTTTTATATTTCCGGTGATTGCGCGGTGTGGGGGGGTTTATATTTCCGGTGATTGCGCGGTGTGAGGGGTTTTATATTTCCGGTGATTGCGCGGTGTGAGGGGTTTATATTTCCGGTGATTGCGCGGTGTGAGGGGTTTATATTTCCGGTGATTGCGAGGTGTGAGGGGTTTTATATTTCCGGTAATTGCGCGGTGTGAGGGGTTTATATTTCCGGTGATTGCGCGGTGTGAGGGGTTTATATTTCCGGTGATTGCGCGGTGTGAGTTTATATTTCCGGTGATTGCGCGGTGTGAGGGGTTTTATATTTCCGGTGATTGCGCGGTGTGAGGGGTTTTATATTTCCGGTGATTGCGCGGTGTGAGGGGTTTATATTTCCGGTGATTGCGCGGTGTGAGGGGTTTTATATTTCCGGTGATTGCGCGGTGTGAGGGGTTTTATATTTCCGGTGATTGCGCGGTGTGAGGGGTTTTATATTTCCGGTGATTGCGCGGTGTGAGGGGGGTTTATATTTCCGGTGATTGCGCGGTGTGAGGGGTTTTATATTTCCGGTGATTGCGCGGTGTGAGGGGGTTTATATTTCCGGTGATTGCGCGGTGTGAGGGGTTTATATTTCCGGTGATTGCGCGGTGTGAGGGGTTTATATTTCCGGTGATTGCGCGGTGTGGGGGGGTTTATATTTCCGGTGATTGCGCGGTGTGAGGGGTTTATATTTCCGGTGATTGCGCGGTGTGAGGGGTTTATATTTCCGGTGATTGCGCGGTGTGAGGGGTTTATATTTCCGGTGATTGCGCAGTGTGAGGGGTTTATATTTCCGGTGATTGCGCGGTGTGGGGGGTTTATATTTCCGGTGATTGCGCGGTGTGGGGGGTTTATATTTCCGGTGATTGCGCGGTGTGAGGGGTTTATATTTCCTGTGATTGCGCGGTGTGAGGGGTTTTATATTTCCGGGGATTGCGCAGTGTGAGGGGTTTTATATTTCCGGTGATTGCGCGGTGTGAGGGGTTTTATATTTCCGGTGACTGCGCGGTGTGGGGGGTTTATATTTCCGGTGATTGCGCGGTGTGAGGGGTTTTATATTTCCGGTGATTGCGCGGTGTGGGGGGGTTTATATTTCCAGTGATTGCGCGGTGTGAGGGGTTTTATATTTCCGGTGATGGCGCGGTGTGAGGGGTTTTATATTTCCGGTGATTGCGCGGTGTGGGGGGTTTATATTTCCGGTGATTGCGTGGTGTGAGGGGTTTATATTTCCGGTGATTGCGCGGTGTGAGGGGTTTATATTTCCCATGATTGCGCGGTGTGAGGGTTTTATATTTCCGGTGAGTGCGCGGTGTGAGGGGTTTATATTTCCGGTGATTGCGCGGTGTGAGGGGTTTATATTTCCGGTGATTGCGCGGTGTGAGGGGTTTATATTTCCGGTGATTGCGCGGTGTGTGAGGGGTTTTATATTTCCGGTGATTGCGCGGTGTGAGGGTTTTATATTTCAGGTGATTGCGCGGTGTGAGGGGTTTATATTTCCGGTGATTGCGAGGTGTGAGGGGTTTATATTTCCGGTGATTGCGCGGTGTGAGGGGTCTATATTTCCGGTGATTGCGCGGTGTGAGGGGTTTATATTTCCGGTGATTGCGCGGTGTGGGGGGGGGGGTTTATATTTCCGGTGATTGCGCGGTGTGAGGGGGTTTATATTTCCGGTGATTGCGCGGTGTGAGGGGGTTTTATATTTCCGGTGATTGCGCGGTGTGAGGGGGTTTTATATTTCCGGTGATTGCGCGGTGTGAGGGGGTTTTATATTTCCGGTGATTGCGCGATGTGAGGGGGTTTATATTTCCGCTGATTGCGCGGTGTGAGGGGTTTATATTTCCGGTGATTGCGAGGTGTGAGGGGTTTATATTTCCGGTGATTGCGCGGTGTGAGGGGTTTATATTTCCGGTGATTGCGCGGTGTGAGGGGTTTATATTTACGGTGATTGCGCGGTGTGGGGGGGGGGGTTTATATTTCCGGTGATTGCGCGGTGTGGGGGGTTTATATTTCCGGTGATTGCGCGGTGTGAGGGGTTTATATTTCCGGTGATTGCGCGGTGTGTAATGTTTTATATTTCCGGTGATTGCGCGGTGTGAGGGGTTTATATTTCCGGTGATTGCGCGGTGTGAGGGGTTTTATATTTCCGGGGATTGCGCGGTGTGTAATGTTTTATATTTCCGGTGATTGCGCGGTGTGAGGGGTTTATATTTCCGGTGATTGCGCGGTGTGAGGGGTTTTATATTTCCGGTGATTGCGCGGTGTGGGGGGTTTATACTTCCGGTGATTGCGCGGTGTGAGGGGTTTATATTTCCGGTGATTGCGCGGTGTGAGGGTTTTATATTTCCGGTGATTGCGCGGTGTGAGGGGTTTTATATTTCCGGTGAATGCGCGGTGTGAGGGGTTTATATTTCCGGTGATTGCGCGGTGTGGGGGGTTTATATTTCCGGTGATTGCGTGGTGTGAGGGGGTTTATATTTCCGGTGATTGCGCGGTGTGAGGGTTTTATATTTCCGGTGATTGCGCGGTGTGGGGGGTTTTATATTTCCGGTGATTGCGCGGTGTGAGGGGGTTTATATTTCCGGTGATTGCGCGGTGTGAGGGGTTTATATTTCCGGTGATTGCGCGGTGTGAGGGGTTTATATTTCCGGTGATTGCGCGGTGTTTTATATTTCCGGTGATTGCGCGGTGTGAGGGGTTTATATTTCCGGTGATTGCGCGGTGTGAGGGGTTTTATATTTCCGGTGATTGCGCGGTGTGAGGGGTTTTATATTTCCGGTGATTGCGCGGTGTGAGGGGTTTTATATTTCCGGTGATTGCGTGGTGTGAGGGGTTTTATATTTCCGGTGATTGCGCGGTGTGAGGGGTTTATATTTCCGGTGATTGCACGGTGTGAGGGGTTTATATTTCCGGTGATTGCGCGGTGTGAGGGGTTTTATATTTCCGGTGATTGCGTGGTGTGAGGGGTTTTATATTTCCGGTGATTGCGCGGTGTGAGGGGTTTTATATTTCCGGTGATTGCGCGGTGTGGGGGGGGGGTTATATTTCCGGTGATTGCGCGGTGTGAGGGGGTTTATATTTCCGGTGATTGCGCGGTGTGAGGGGGTTTATATTTCCGGTGATTGCGCGGTGTGAGGGGGTTTTATATTTCCGGTGATTGCGCGGTGTGAGGGGGTTTTATATTTCCGGTGATTGCGCGGTGTGAGGGGGTTTTATATTTCCGGTGATTGCGCGGTGTGAGGGGGTTTTATATTTCCGGTGATTGCGCGATGTGAGGGGGTTTATATTTCCGGTGATTGCGCGGTGTGAGGGGTTTATATTTCCGGTGATTGCGAGGTGTGAGGGGTTTATATTTCCGGTGATTGCGCGGTGTGAGGGGTTTATATTTCCGGTGATTGCGCGGTGTGAGGGGTTTATATTTACGGTGATTGCGCGGTGTGGGGGGGGGGGTTTATATTTCCGGTGATTGCGCGGTGTGGGGGGTTTATATTTCCGGTGATTGCGCGGTGTGAGGGGTTTATATTTCCGGTGATTGCGCGGTGTGAGGGGTTTATATTTCCGGTGATTGCGCGGTGTGAGGGGTTTTATATTTCCGGTGATTGCGCGGTGTGGGGGGTTTATATTTCCGGTGATTGCGCGGTGTGAGGGGGTTTATATTTCCGGTGATTGCGCGGTGTGAGGGGGTTTATATTTCCGGTGATTGCGCGGTGTGAGGGGGTTTTATATTTCCGGTGATTGCGCGGTGTGATGGGGTTTTATATTTCCGGTGATTGCGCGATGTGAGGGGGTTTATATTTCCGGTGATTGCGCGGTGTGAGGGGTTTATATTTCCGGTGATTGCGAGGTGTGAGGGGTTTATATTTCCGGTGATTGCGCGGTGTGAGGGGTTTATATTTCCGGTGATTGCGCGGTGTGAGGGGTTTATATTTACGGTGATTGCGCGGTGTGGGGGGGGGTTTATATTTCCGGTGATTGCGCGGTGTGGGGGGTTTATATTTCCGGTGATTGCGCGGTGTGAGGGGTTTATATTTCCGGTGATTGCGCGGTGTGAGGGGTTTATATTTCCGGTGATTGCGCGGTGTGAGGGGTTTTATATTTCCGGTGATTGCGCGGTGTGGGGGGTTTATATTTCCGGTGATTGAGCGGTGTGAGGGGTTTATATTTCCGGTGATTGCGCGGTGTGAGGGTTTTATATTTCCGGTGGTTGCGCGGTGTGAGGGGGTTTATATTTCCGGTGATTGCGCGGTGTGGAGGGGTTTATATTTCCGGTGATTGCGCGGTGTGAGGGGTTTTATATTTCCGGTGATTGCGCGGTGTGAGGGGTTTATATTTCCGGTGATTGCACGGTGTGAGGGGTTTTATATTTCCGGTGATTGCGCGGTGTGAGGGGTTTTATATTTCCGGTGATTGCGCGGTGTGAGGGGTTTATATTTCCGGTGATTGCGCGGTGTGAGGGGGTTTATATTTCCGGTGATTGCGCAGTGTGAGGGGGTTTATATTTCCGGTGATTGCGCGGTGTGAGGGGTTTTATATTTCCGGTGATTACGCGGTGTGAGGGGTTTATATTTCCGGTGATTGCGCGGTGTGAGGGGTTTTATATTTCCGGTGATTGCGTGGTGTGAGGGTTTTATATGTCCGGTGATTGCGCGGTGTGAGGGGATTTATATTTCCGGTGATTGCGCGGTGTGGGGAGTTTATATTTCCGATGATTGCGTGCTGTGAGGGGTTTATATTTCCGGTGATTGCGCGGTGTGAGGGGGTTTATATTTCCGGTGATTGCGCGGTGTGAGGGGTTTTATATTTCCGGTGATTGCGCGGTGTGGGGGGGTTTATATTTCCGGTGATTGCGCGGTGTGAGGGGTTTATATTTCCGGTGATTGCGCGGTGTGAGGGGTTTTATATTTCCGGTGATTGCGCAGTGTGAGGGGTTTATATTTCCGGTGATTGCGCGGTGTGGGGGGTTTTATATTTCCGGTGATTGCGCAGTGTGAGGGGTTTATATTTCCGGTGATTGCGCGGTGTGAGGGGGTTTATATTTCCGGTGATTGCGCGGTGTGAGGGGTTTTATATTTCCGGTGATTACGTGGTGTGGGGGGTTTTATATTTCCGGTGATTGCGCGGTGTGAGGGGTTTATATTTCCGGTGATTGCGCGGTGTGGGGGGGGGTTTATATTTCCGGTGATTGCGCGGTGTAAGGGGTTTATATTTCCGGTGATTGCGCGGTGTGAGGGGTTTTATATTTCCGGTGATTGCGCGGTGTGAGGGGGTTTATATTTCCGGTGATTGCGCGGTGTGGGGGGTTTATATTTCCGGTGATTGCGCGGTGTGGGGGGTTTATATTTCCGGTGATTGCGCTGTGTGAGGGGTTTTATTTTTCCGGTGATTGCTCGGTGTGAGGGGTTTATATTTCCGGTGATTGTGCGGTGTGAGGGGTTTATATTTCCGGTGATTGCGCGGTGTGTGTGGTTTATATTTCCGGTGATTGCGCGGTGTGAGGGGTTTATATTTCCGGTGATTGCTCGGTGTGGGGGGTTTATATTTCCGGTGATTGCGCGGTGTGAGGGGTTTTATATTTCCGGTGATTGCACGGTGTGGGGGGGTTTTATATTTCCGGTGATTGCGCGGTGTGAGGGGTTTATATTTCCGGTGATTGCGCGGTGTGAGGGGTTTATATTTCCGGTGATTGCGCGGTGTGAGGGGTTTATATTTCCAGTGATTGCGCGGTGTGGGGGGTTTATATTTCCGGTGATTGCTCGGTGTGGGTGGTTTATATTTCCGGTGATTGCGCGGTGTGAGGGGTTTATATTTCCAGTGATTGCGCGGTGTGAGGGGTTTATATTTCCGGTGATTGTGCGGTGTGAGGGGTTTATATTTCCGGTGATTGCGCGGTGTGAGGGGTTTATATTTCCGGTGATTGCGAGGTGTGGGGGGTTTTATATTTCCGGTGATTGCGCGGTGTGGTGGGGGGGTTTATATTTCCGGTGATTGCGCGGTGTGAGGGGTTTATATTTCCGGTGATTGCGCGGTGTGAGGGGTTTTATATTTCCGGTGATTGCGCGGTGTGAGGGGTTTATATTTCCGGTGATTGCGCGGTGTGAGGGGTTTTATATTTCCGGTGATTGCGCGGTGTGAGGGAGTTTTATATTTCCGGTGATTACGCGGTGTGGGGGGGTTTATATTTCCGGTGATTGTGAGGTGTGAGGGGTTTTATATTTCCGGTGATTGCGCGGTGTGAGGAGTTTATATTTCCGGTGATTGCGCGGTGTGAGGGGTTTTATATTTCCGGTGATTGCGCGGTGTAAGGGGTTTTATATTTCCGGTGATTGCGCGGTGTGAGGGGTTTATATTTCCGGTGATTGCGCGGTGTGAGGGGTTTATATTTCCGGTGATTGCGCGGTGTGAGGGGTTTTATATTTCCGGTAATTGCGCGGTGTAAGGGGTTTATATTTCCGGTGATTGCGCGGTGTGAGGGGTTTTGTGGGGCGAGATGTAGATTTTGTTGGTGACATTTTGGGGACTTTTTATTCCATACGTTGGAGAATCGCGGCGACCAATAACAGCGACGTTTACATGTGAATTATTTCTGAGGGTAAATAACTTGATATTTAAATAATTTGGACATAACGGATGCGGCGATTACGTTACTTATTTTTAATGTTCACATCATTTTTTTCTAAAAAAACAAAACGTATTACACTGGTAACCGGTCGGAATCGCGGAATTTCTTCGGAGAACAGAGGAAGCCGCGATCTCTAACTGATCAGATGCCGCGGTCACTATTGGTCACGGTATCTGAGGGGTTAAACAGCAGGGATTGCGCGGTCTCTGATCTTGGCGGTTGCCGGCGGCTGTCAGTAGTCTTGTACGGTGCAGGCTCCGCTCCTTCTAGTGTGACGGCGCACGTACAACATAATACTATAGATCTGATGTCACCAAGGGGTTAATCCCTCCCACTTAAAAGAATTAATAATAATTACCAACACTGCGCCAGACAAAAACGCACCAAAACCGGATAGAAATGACCTCATGTAACCTTACTACTGCATCGTGGGAAATCTCCTGACTGATAACAGAGAACACAACATCGGTGACCGGTAGTCATGTAGACCCAGCCTGCGCTGCTCTATCGAATACCCGGCAAAAGCTGAAGGACCTGTGATGACGTCACCACCATGTGACCAGGACGGGATGGGCCAGAACTCCGCCCCTCATGTCACGTGTTCTCGTCACAGGTCTTTCATACATCGATCAATCTTTCCACTTGTAAGCTACGCCCCTGATGCCGCGGTCACGTGATCTTGATATGGTCAGGTCTATCCGCCACGTCTTCTCCACTGATAAGCTCCGCCCCTCCTGCCCCGGTCACATGGGGGTGACGTCATCAGAGGGACTTCCGCTATTGCCGTGTACGAGGTGGAGAGCAGCGCTGGTCAGGTGTTCTCTTTGTTATCAGTCTGTATACAAATAAGTATCAATCATTGAGTGACCCCGCCCACTGAACTCCTAGCCGGGATTTAACCCCTCTAGTGCCGGCCTCTTTGGGGTAAGTAGTTATTTCTGGTCTTTGTAGAGGTCGGATGGTTTGCGGGACGAGTCGTGTTTTGTAATGACATAATATTCGGGACTTACAACTTATTCACTGACTTTTATACATTTCTTGTTAATGTCGTTCACCGTGCGGTTTAATGTTCACACGCAGCGAATGTTCCGCCTGTGATTGGCTGCAGGGGTCACATGACGCCTTCTTCTTTCACTGCACAGACACACAGCGTGTTCTCGCGCGATCACGCTGTGATGTCACTTCCTCCCACCAGCGCGTCGGACGAGAGAAGACACATCGGCTCCAGGCGTCCGAGATATGCTGCTGCAGATTCAACTGTACCCTCTCGGACGCCTGGAGCCGATGTGTCTCTTCTCGTCCGACGCGATGGTGAAGGAGCTGTGGGAGGAAGTGACGTCACAGCGTGATCCCGCGAGAACACGCCGTGTGTCTGTGCAGTGAAAGAAGCTGGGTGGGAGCGATGAGAAGAGTATGATGCTGATTGGTCACTGATTGGTCAGCGCCACACACTTCTATTTACAACGCCCAGTTGTCCATTGAAAAACTCATTTGCATAAATATAAAATTGCTCATAACTTGGGCAAAAATGATCGTTTTTCAAAAAACCCCTAAACGTTGCTGTTCTCTACATCGCAGCGCCGATCACGCAATAGGAGATGGGGTTATAATCTGGTGACGGCCTCTATAATCACCAGGACCGGTTCCGTTTTTTCCTCCGTCTTGTCAGATCTATAGCTTTGTTATTTGTCAGTCGATGGCGCGAGGATTAGATTCTCCGGGACGAGCTGTGGATTTTCATCACTTTTTACTACATTATTAATATATTTTTTTTATAGCGACCAATAATCCGCCATTGTGGTGTTTGTTATTATTGTGTTCGCCGTGCGGGTAAATAACGTTCTGTTGTATTTCTGACTCTCACGGACGCCGTTATTCCACTTATGTTTCTGGTTCTGGTTTTTTACGTTACTTTACAGAATATTTGGGAAAATCGTTTGTGGAGGTTTTTTTTTTTTATTTATAAATGAAAACTTTATTTGACTGTTTTTTCTAATAAAGTCATTCCTGTTCTGGGGGACGTGAACGAGTGATGATCAGATCGCCGGTACAATTCACTGTAATACTAATGTATCGCAATATATCGTGATTAATATTAAGGGGTTAATAGGAGCAGAAAGATGGCGGACCTTCATTACCCCCCAGGCTGCCATGACAACCATCTGCACCCCGTGATTACATCGGAGAAGCCGATGAGCGGATCACCCCCTCTTTCTTACAGCTTAGATTCCAGAAACACTATATTTTCCACGGCATCTAAGTAGTTAAATGTCTGGGATCGGCGATCTCCCTGATCCTGGCTGTTAGCGCGAGGTGTCCGCTATAATACACCCGCAGCGTGTGGAGCGGGCTCAGCCTGTAAACCCCTCCATACTTCTCCCCCCGCACCGTGACGTTCAGTGTTGTCATGGGGATGGCTGCTCTTGGACATGACTGAGGGATTGCTGGCGTCTTTCTTGTTAGGGAGTGTTCACACGCAGAGACCAGAAACGTCTGAGAATACCGAGATGTTTTCAGTCGAAAACAGCTCCTGATTTTCAGACGATTTTTTAACTCGCGTTTTTTGCGCCGTTTTTTACACCAGTTTTTGGAACTGTTTTTCGATAGTCAATGAAAAACGCCTCCAAAAACGTCCCAAGATGTGTCCTGCACTTCTTTTGACGAGCCGTCATTTTACGCGCCGTATTTTGACAGCGACGCGTAAAATGACACCTCGTGGGAACAGAACATCGGAATTCCCATTGAAAGCAATGGTCAGAAGTTTGTAGGCGCATTAGGGGCGTTGTCTGAAAACCGTGCGTGTGAACATACCCTTACAGTCTAAGAGGTTTATGAATTCACACCATTAACCCCTTCATGACTAGCTACATTTTTCTGTTTTTGCCTTTCAGCCGCCATAACTTTTTTCTTTTTCACTGACGTGGCTTTGTGAGGCCGTGTTTTATGCGAGAGAAATACTATTTTTGTTCCCCACAGTTTAAAATAATATTTTTTTTACGGCGTGAATATAGGAAAAAGCGATTCTCGCCATTGTTTTTCTACTTTATTTTTATCTCATTCACGTTTCACGCTAAATAACCGGTTAGATTAATTCTTCAGGTTATTGCGGTCGTGCAGATACCGAATATGTGTAGGTTTCTTGTTTTTATCTAGTGTAGGGGCAATAAAATGTATTTTATTCAAAATAATGACTTTTTGTTACTTTTTTTTATTTATTTATTTTTTATTCCCATTAACCCCTTCAGGACCAGACCCATTTTTTCAAATCTGACATATTTCACTTTATGTGGTAATAACTCCGGAATGCTTTTACCTATCAAAGCGATTCTGAGATTGTTTTCTCGTGACACATTGGACTTTATGATAGTGGAAAAATGTGGTCGATAAATTCAATATTTATCAGTGAAAAACACCAAAATTTTGTGAAAAATTAGCATTTTTCTAAATGTAAATGTATCTGCTTGTAAGACAGGAAGTTATACCACACAATTGTTGCTAATTAACATCCCCCATATGTCTACTTTAGATTGGCATCGTTTTTTGAACATCCTTTTATTTTTCTAGGACATCACAAGGCTTAGAACTTTAGCAGCAATTTCTCACATTTTCAAGAAAATTTCAAAAGGCTATTTTTACAGGGACCAGTTCAGTTGTGAAGCGGCTTTTAGGGCCTTATATATTAGAAACCGCCAAAAAGTCACCCCATTTTAAAATCTTCACCCCTCAAAGTATTCAAAACAGCATTTAGAAATCTTCTTAACACTTTAAATGTTTCACAGAAATTAAATCAACGTGGAGGTGACATTTTCAAATTTCATTTTTTTTTTGCAGAAATTCATTTTTAATCTATTTTTTCTGTAACACAGAAAGTTTTACCAGAGAAACGCAACTCAATATCTATTGCCCAGATTCTGCCGTTTTTAGAAATATCCCACATGTGGCCCTAGTGTGGTAATGGACTGAAGCACCGGCCTCAGAAGCAAAGGAGCACCTTGTAGATTTTGGGCCTCCTTTTTATTAGAAAATATTTTAGGCACCATGTCAGGTTTGAAGGGCTCTTTCGGTGCCAAAACAGTGGAAATACACCAAAAGTGACCCTATTTGGGAAACTAGACCCCTTGAGGAAATTATCTAGGGGTATAGTGAGCATTTTGACCCCGCAGGTTTTTTGCAGAAATTATTGGAAGTAGGCTGTGAAAATTAAAATCTACATTCTTTCAAAGAAAATGTAGGTTTAGCTAATTTTTTCTAATTTCCACAAGGACTAAAGGAGAAAAAGCACCGCAACATTTGTAAAGCAACTTCTCCCGAGTAAAACAATACCCCACATGTGGTAATAAACGGCTGTTTGGACACACGGCAGGGCTTAGAAGGGAAAGAGCGCCATTTGGCTTTTGGAGATCACATTTAGCAGCAATAGTTTGCGGAGGCCATGTCACATTTGCAAAGCCCCTAAGGGACCAAAACAGTGAAAACGCCAATTAAGTGACTCCATTGAGAAAACTACACCCCTTGAGGAATCCATCTAGGGGTGTAGTGAGCATTTTGACCCACAGGTGTTTCATAGATTTTATTAGAATTGGGCAGTGAAAATAAAAAAAATCCTTTTTCTTCAATAAGACATAGCTTTAGTTCCAAATTTTTAATTTTCTCAACAAATAAAGGAAAAAAAGAACCCCAACATTTGTAAAGCAACTTCTCTGGAGTACGGCAATACCCCACACGTGGTCATAAACTGCTGTTTAGACACACGGCAAGGCTCAGAAGGGAAGGAGCGCCATTTGCTTTTGGTGTACAGTTTTTGCTGCATTTGGTTTCTGGTCGCTATGTTGCATTTGCAAAGTCCCTGTGAAACCAAAACAGTGGATCCCCCCCAGAAGTGACCCCATTTTGGAAACAACACCCTCAAGGTATTCACCTAGGGGTGTAGTGAGCATGTTAACCCCACAGGTGTTTTGCAGAAATTCGTGTGCACACGATGTGGGAGAGTGAAAATAGAAATTTTTCCTTAGATACGCCAATATGTGGTGCCCGGCTTGTGCCACAATAACAAGACAGCTCTCAATTTTTATGCGGTGTTTCCCGGTTTTAGAAGCACCCTACGTGTGGCCCTAATCTTTTGCCTGGACATTCGACAGGGCTCAGGAGTGAAAGAGTACCATGTAAAATTGAGGCCTAATTTGGCGACATATAAAGTATTGGTTCACAATTGCAGAGGCTTTGATGTGAAATAAAAGAAACCCCTGAGAAGTGACCCCATTTTGGAAACTACACCCCTCAAGGAATTTATTAAGGGGTGTAGTGAGCATTTTCACCCCACGTGTCTTTTCCATAAATGATTGCGCTGCCGAAGGTAGAAATTAAAATTTTGCCCTAGATATGCCAATTCATTGTCAAATATGTTGTGCCACTGGGGACACACACCTCAAAAATTGTTAAAAGGGTTCTCCCGGGTATGGCGATGCCATATATGTGGACATAAACAGCTGTTTGGACATGCTGTAGGGCGCAGATCGGTGGGAGCGCCATTTGGCTTTTGGAGCGTGGAATTTGCTTGGTAATAGTTTTGTTTGGAGTATCACTGTTGTTTCCGTTTATAATGTGGGGCATATCTGAGCTGGGCAGAGTACATCAGGGGCATAGTCAGGTGGTATAATAATAAGGTAAAAAAAATAATAAAATGATCCATAGATGTGTGTTACGCTGTGATCGATCCTTTCTGCACAGGCCGGTGTCGCACTGATAACTGGCGTCCTTCCTTATCCCCCTTTTGGTCCACACTCTGCACCTTTGCAGTTTGGGGAATTTTGCCGGGAAAGTGTTGTCCTGGTATAATACGGACGCCCTCGCTTCCAGCGGATATGGTTGGGCCCTCCCCTTCCTGGTTCCCTAATTTTAGTGCCTTGATACATCGCCTTATGAAACAGAAGAAATGTTCCCCTCGGGCCGGCACAACTGGATATTTTTCTTTCCTGACTTATTGCAGCCTTAACTTATTTTATTTTTTCATAGACGTAGTGGTATGAGGGCTCTTTTTTTACAGGACGAGCTGTAGCTTTGATTGGTACCATATTGGGGTACATGCAACTTTTTGATCACTTGTTATCCTTTTTTTGGGAGGCAAGGTGACAAAAAAACTGCAATTCTGCCATAGCTTGTTTTTTTTTATACAGCGTCCACCATGCGTTATAAACTACATGTTACCTTTATTCTGTGGGTCAGTACGATTCCGGCAATAACTAATTTATAGAACTTTTTTATAACTTTTTGTACAATAAAATTACTTTTGGAAAGAGAATGTATTTCTTCTGTCGCGATGTTGTGAGAGCCATAACTTTTACATTTTTTCGTCGATGGAGCGGTGTGAGGTTTCTTTTTTGCGAGACCAGGTATAGATTTTATAGGTACCGTTTTTGGATACATGCGACTTTTTGATCACTTTTTATTTCAATTTTTGGAAGACGGTGACCAAAAAAACAGTAATTATGGCAGTGTTTTTGAGGGGTTTTTTTACGGCGTTCACTGCGCTTTATAAATAACATAATATTTTTATAGTTTAGGTTGTTACGGTCGCAGCGATACCAAATATGTATGGCTTTATTATTTTTTTCAATAATAAATGACTTAATAAGGGAAAAAGGGCGATTGTGTTTTATTTTATTACTTGAAACTTTTATTGTATGTTTTACAACTTTTATTTTTAGTTTTTTGACACTTTTTTTTTTAGTCCCACTAGGGGACTTGAATATCCAACTGTTTGTTTGATGTTCTAATACATTGCACTACCTATGTAGTGCAATGTATTGGAACTGTCAGTTGTTCACTGACAGCAAGCCGATGAGGCTCCGCCTCTAGGCAGGGCCTAATCAGCTTACGTAATGGCAGACAGGAGTCCATTGTTAGGGCTCCTGTTGCCATAGTAGCAGTCGCCAGCCTTGCCATCGCGTGGCAAGGCTGCCGATTTGCTACAAACCTCTAGGATGCAGCGATCACAATGGATCGCTGCATCGAAGGGGTTAATGCCAGGAATCGGAGCTAGCTCCGGTTCCCGGCGATAGATCGGGGTGTCCGCTGTAACATACAGCGGACACCCACTGCTGATGACACCGGCTCAGCTTCTGAGCTGGAAGCTGAGCCGGCGCCATCTTGCCGATGGTACCGGAAGCCTCCTGGGCCCCGCCGACGACGGGGCATAGGAGGATTCCGTTACAGGCTGATCGGGAGGTAAGTATTAGCCCTCCGATCGCCTTTGCAGCCACCGGCAACCCAGCGATCACGTTGCTGGGGTGCCGGTGGCTATAAACTCCTCACATGCTGCCATCTCTATTGAACGCAGCATGTGAGGGGTTAATCGGCCGGATCGGATGCTAGTTCCGGTCCTGGCCGATACCTCAGGATGACAGCTGTAATATACAGCAGTCACCCGGCGGTGATGTCGCTGGCTCAGCTCCAGCTTCATCTCCATCACGTACAGTTACGTGAAAAGGCGGTAAGCCACCAGCTTTAATCACGTAACTGTACGTGATTGGGCGGGAAGGGGTTAAGGGATATCTTTATTTAGATTTTTTTTTTTACTTGTAATGTATTAGCATAACCCTGTAACTAATACATTACACTGTCACTATGACACAGGCTTCTGATCGGGCAGCACATAGTGTGCCCGAACAGCAGGCAAACGGAACAGACAGCCCTGGGGTCCTTGGTAGGTCCCCAGGGCTGACTGCAGAGGGATTCCCTGGTGTTTGATCGCATCACCGGGTCTCAAAGAAGGGATTTCCCTTTGATCATGCCGCGGTCACGGACCGCGGCAATCAAAGGGTTAAACAGCTGGGGTTGGAATGTCCTGACCGCAAATGGGAAGACACTTTACAATAATGTTTCTAAACTCCTTATAAACTTCACGCTGAAAGACGTCGTAAAATATCATCATTTATAAGTCCGGACATTATTTTTGGGGCGATAAAAACTTCACCTTCCAAAATGTTTTATTATGATTTTTTTTTTTCTCTGTACACAATTGAAATTGACAACTCCTCATTACTCCACAATCTCCAGGTGAGGAGGGTCTTACAAGGAGCCCCCTCCCAAACACTTGGGTGTCTCAGTCACTATTGACCGCAGCATTGAAGAGGTTCAATGGCCGTAATCGCAGTTCTTCTAGCTTTCCGGCCTTTGCAGCAAGGTGTCTGGTCTTCCCTATGTCATGTGACTGAGTCCTGAGCGGTAAATGTCCTGTGCAGGAAGGGGTTAAATGAGTAAAATACAAGTTTATACTGAATCTTATCCCACAAAACAATGTTTCTCGTTAAAGTATTCACTGGGGACACAGTACCATGGGTAGAGGCCGCTGTCACTAGGAAACTAGGTAAATATAAAAATAATATTTGGCTCCGCTGTACCCTCTGCTGAGCACCCCGCTCCTCAGTTTTAGCCTAGTGTCTGTAGGAGGCAGACATTTTGCTAGATATTTTATTTTTATTTTGTTTTCAGGTTCAGGGTACGAGTCCCTCGTGTGTTCCACTTGGTGACTTCCCTGCGGGCGCTGAGCGGTAGGGATGCCCACCCTTTCCGTGAATGCCCGGCATTTTGGCGGATGCTATTTCCACATCGGTGAATCCCCACCCCTCTGTTGGATGTTACCGCTCTGGTCACCCAGTTCCCTATTAGCGCCCTCGACGGTTGAGGATGCCGGACAGCCGCACTATTTGTGTGCGTTTTCCTATAGGGTGACAGGCTGCGCCTGAAGATGACTGACAGGTAAGTTCTCCTGCCGCCATTGGGAGCCTCTTTGGTGGGGGAGCATTCAGACTATGTCAGCAGGCTTTGCGGCATTATATATAGAGGGTTGTTTTTTTCTCGGATGTTGTGTCCTTACTAATGAGGTCTCTATCTAACACATGTGCTGGCAGACATACTTAGGCATTATCTTCTACTTTTTACTACAAGCCACGGCGTTCCACGGACTGCGCCATTGGTTCTCTGCTAGGTTGCAAGCTGGCCGCGCCCCTTGCACTACCGCCGGCTCTCCTCCCCGCCCCACTGTGTTCCTGCACCATTTTCCCGTTTTGATTGCTCACCAAGCAGGACCTGAGTCACATGCCTGCCCTGTACAATCGGCACGGCGCAGGTTTTTGGATGGAGGAGAGGGGTAATTCTGTTCTCGTCAGATAATTCTTAACATTAGTGAACGCCATAGTACACCTGAGCGGTATACAGAAGTCATACAGCGCTGGAAGCATTCCTGCTGCACGGGGGACCCAGCACCTACGGGGTCTGGTAGGATAGCCATTGGCTATGGTGTTTTTTTGTAAAATGCTCATAATATGTCATCAAAGGGAAAAGCTACTAAGACCCCCAACACCCCCACTATTGTTACGCACCTTGTGTGTTCGCGGTACAGTACTAAGTTTCCATGCGAGCAGGCTGACCCAGTCTGTGTTCAGTGCACTCCACCTAAAGCATCACAGGACTCCCCATCTCGCATGGTTAATGAGCATATTGCCCCCCAATGGGCGGCTTCGCTCACCCAGGAGGTAGATAAACTCGCCCGTCTTTCTCAGGCCATGGCGGATGCCTTACAACGCCTTCCTCAGCAGTTAGCGTCCCAATTGTCTGATCCCTCTCAGGCACCACAGTCCATTTAGGCCCCCAGACGTTCTTCCCTGGATTGCACTCGTTCTAGTTCTCCCAGTGCATCCCGAAAGCGGGCCCGGAAATCAAAACCGTATCATTCTTCCTCTGTTTCCTCTTTGGACAAAAATGCTACAGGCGTCCTCCATTCTTTTCATTCAAGAGCTATATCTGAACCAACTTCTTCTTTGAGTTATTGCAGCTCCACAGGCAACCCCCTCTGGTCTTTCCAGATCACAAGGGTTTTGACATTGTTTTCTGATTCATGGAAACACTTTGACCGGTCTATGCATCTGTACAACAGTGCAGACTATATGTTTCCTTTCTCTGATGAGTGTATTGCCAAATGGTCAGCTCACCCCAAGGTAGATGCTACAATGGCCCGGCTTTATGAAAATACTACCTTTCCGTTTGCAGATGCTTCCGCCTTAAAGGTTCATGTTGATGCTGAAGTGGAGTCTATGGCTAAAGCCACTTTCAGCATGGTCGCAGCTTCAGTCAGACTCCCTTTTGCAGCATATTTGTTTAGCATGGCTAGTATTGGACTAATACTCAACTACAGGACACAATTGATTCGGGGGACTCCCAAGTGGATAATTCCCTGCTAGCTGCAGAGCTTTTGCAGATGTCTAAATGCATCTGTGATCTCCCTGTCTAAGCTGCCCAAAGGTCGGCTAAGGCCTTGGCTAATGCGGTAGCTGTCCGCTGGGCCATTTGGACTAGGAACTGGGATACTGACAGTGCCTCTAGGAAGTGACCCTATGAAGGACGAAAACCTTCCGTTTGCCCAGGATCTCCTTTATGGACATGGCCTGGTCGAACTCATTTCTGAGGCTACAGGAAGAAGGAGCACTTTACTTCAACAATGTTGTCAAAGACGACGCCCAGTTCCCTCAGTCAGCAGAGAAAGATGATTTCGTTCATTTTGGTACTCGGCCCCACGTCAGAGGCAGAACTCCCTTCCGAACGCACAGACATTTTTTCCGGTGTAGAAACTCCTGGCAGCCTTGCAACAGACCCGCTAGACCTGCTCCGGCACAGTGGGCTACCACATACTTAAAATTTGCCCTCATCTGAGCTGCTCCATCGTATTGGGGGACGGCTGCTCTTCTTCCAGGAGCCATGGCTCGAAGACATTGAATACGCCTGTGTGCGGGAGGTTGTCGACAGGCTACAAAATACAGTTTTCTTCTCGCCCTCCTCGGCGTTTTTTCCTGTCAACGCCCCCTCGGTGCCCCTCCAGGGCCCAAGCTTTTTCTCAAGCCATTCAAAGCATCCTCCATCAAGGAGCAATTGTCCCAGTATGAACTCCAGAACTGTTCAAAGGGTTTTATTCCATCCCTTATTAGAGTACAAAAGAAGGACGGATCTCTTCGACCCATTTTGGATGTAAAACGTCTCAATCGATATTTGAAGATTCAAATGTTTTGCGTGGAGTCTCTTCGATTGGTAGTCGCTTCCTTGGAGGTCGACGAGTTCCTGTCCTCAACAGATATCAGGGATACTTCTCTTCATGTTCCCATTGTTCAAGTACATCAGCGTTTCTTGCACTTTGCAGTAGGTTCAGAGCTTTTCCAGTTTATGGCCTTCCCCTTTGGGCTGGCCATGGCTCCAAGGGTCTTCACCAATGTCATGGCGGCGCCCATGGCTTTTCCCAGATCCAGGGGGATAGCGGTTATCCCATATTTGGCCGATCTTCTGGTGAAGGCACCTTTCAAACAGGACAGTGACAGTACTCCACAGGAATGCTCCATTCGCTTCATGAAAGTCTTGGGGACTTCATGGCAGTCCCATTTGCTAAATTTTACTCCCGATCTCTAGCTGGCTATTCTATTTAGTTGGGACAAGTCTCCGGAGTCCTTGGTTCTGATGATTCGTCTGCCCCCTTCAGTCAAGGAGGAGCTGCTGTGGTGGATGTCTTTCCCAGGCATCTTTCAGGAAAAACCCAACAACTATCAACTGGCAAGTCATCACAACGGATGGAAGTTTGTCTGGATGGGGGGGGGGGGGTTTCTTTGGCTGCCTCACAGTCCAGGGCATCTGATCCGATTCGGAAGCTCCGCTACAGATCAACATGAAGTCTCGTCTCCAGACTCTTCCAGTGCGGATACAGACAGACCACTCTACAGCAGTGGCTTACCTCAATCATCACGGAGGTACAGGAAAGAGGACTCTATGGAAGAAAACCCCTAAGATCCTTCACTGAACGGAACAAAATGTCCCAGAAATCTCAGCGGTGCACATCTGTCACGCCTCGTGGGGAATGTGAACTCACTGGGCCGGTCCGCTGTTGCGGAGTAGCAGCTGGCCAAACAAGGGTCAATGATAGTGTTTAGGACTAGAGTACCTGAATAGAAGACTTGACACGGACACTTGACTTGACTTCACCAGTCATTTCAAACACTTGACTTGACTTGGACACAGATACTGGATACAGGAAAATAGAATACAGCTAATTAACCATTTGCTAGACAAACATGGGTTGACACAACATTGTTCTGGCAAGGAATGAATGGGCAGAGTCCCTTTTTTAGTTCCTAGTATGCTGGGATAGGTTGGGGAGATTTTCCCGGTGCACGTGCTGGCCCTTTAAGGCCAGGAGCGAGCTAGTGCACCTTTATGAGCAGCAGTGACAGAGGCCAGAACACCCCGGCATCCCCGGAAAGGAGGTGGAGGATGCCGGCACGGAGGTGATAGAAGCTGGCGCCCGCCCGGGGAAGTAGGACGGTGACGATCGGCGGCTGCAACCATTACAACATTCCAGGAGTAGACAACTGGAAGGCGGAATGCCTGGATCCCAGAGAATGATCTCTTCATCCAGAGATTTTCAGCGCATTTGCATTCGGTGGGGTTTCCCAGACGTGGATCTCTTCGCCTCTCACCTTAATCACAAGTGCCCGGACTACGTCACCAGAACCAGGGATTCCAGGGCCATAGGAGCCGACGCTCTGGTTCTACCCTGGTCATCCTTCAACCTCCTTTATCTTTTTCCTCCCCTTCTACTCCTGCATCGAGTGCTGAAAAGGGTCAAGGACGCAGCAATCCCAGCCATTATAGTGGCCCCAGACTGGCCTCGCAGGGCTTGGTATGCGGATCTCATGCTCATGTTAGCAGATGCCCCATGGCCGCTTCCTCAGCGTCACAACCTCTTTTCCAGAGGTCCAATGTTCCACTCTGTTTTATCTCGGCTGCTTTTGACGGCTGTGCTATTGAATTTGCGATTTTGAAGTTCAAAGGTTTCTCTGATCCGGTCATTCAAACCATGATTAAGGCCCAGAAGACTCAATCCCAAAGAATTTACCATCGCGATTGGTTGGCTTATTTTAGATGTGTGAATCCCATCAGCTCCACCCCCTCCATTTTTCCATCTCACAAATTTTGGCCTGCTTCCACGTTGGCTTGGCTCATGGACTTAGATTGGCTACTATATAAAGGGGCAGGTTTCAGCCCTATCTATTTTTTTTCCAACACTTAATGACTTTACGCGCTCCAATTAAGACTTTTTTGCAGGGAGTCACACATTGTGCTCCTTCTTATCCATCTCCTCTCGAATCATGGGATCACAATCTGGTCCTTGACGCTCTCCAGGCTGCACCCATCGAACCTTTGTGGGAAGTTTCTCTCAGGATCTTATTTTGGAAGGTAGTTCTCTTTGTGGCGATCACCTCTATCCGTAGAGTTTATGAGCTGGCAGCCTTGTCCCTCAAACCTCCGTTTACGTTTTTTCATAGGGTCAAGGTCGTGCTACGTCCATTTCCATCTTTCCTTCCTAAGGTGGCTTCCTCCTTCCAACTTAATGAGGACATTGTCTTTCCTTTGTTTTGTTCTAAACGTTCTCATCCACGTGAACGTGTCTAACATTGCATGGATGTCGTCACAGCCACTCGGGTCCACATTGCTATGAAGTCCTTCCGAAAGTCGGACTCCCTATTTGTTGTTCCTAAGGGCCCTCATAAGATTGGCCCAGCTTTAAAGGCCACCTTTGCTAGCTGGATCTGGTTGGCCGTTAAAAGTGCCTACTTTGCTAAGGGTTTATAACCTCCCTTCCGGGTCACTGCTCATTCTACCAGGGCAGTTGGGGCCTCCTGGGAGGTGTTTTATCATGTTTTTGTCCTTCAGGTTCGTAAAGCTGTCACCTGGTCCTCGTTACATATTTTTCTGAGGTTTTACTGGATCCATTCTTTGGCCTCTGCCGATGCCAGTTTGGGTCGGATGGTGTTGCAAACAGCCATTGTTTAGGCTGCTCGCATGGCTATGATTCTTTTTTCCGACCCTAATGGACTACTTTAGGATGTCCAATGGTACTGTGTTCCCCAGTGAGTACTTTAACGAGAAAACAGGATTTTTGTACTTACCAGTAAAATCTCTTTCTCGTTAAATTCACTGGGGGACACAGGTTCCGCCCTATTTTTTTACTGTTATGTTTTTGGGCTTCTTGAGATTGCCTTTCTCATGGAATACATATTGTGTTAAATCTTCTCTGCTCCTCTACTGCTCTTGGTACAAGAGGAGCTGAGTGTTCAACAGAGGTTATAGCCCACTGGGTGGAGCCACACTTTTTTTCATATTTACCTAGTATCAGTCTCCTAGTGACTGCGGCTTATACCCATGATACTGTGTCTCCCAGTGAATTCAACGAGAAAAAGATTTTACTGGTAAGTACAAAAATTCTGTTATCAATCTGCTCAACTCCTCCTGCGCCATAACATAAGAGATCACACTGCATGTTCCATTTATTTATAATGTCACCTCAGCTGCTGCAGAACCTCAAAGTTCATATCAATCACTGACTGCATAGTGTATCATGTCTTGTGAGATGCGAGCAATGTCTCCCCAGTATCCGCCATGTGTCAAGTTGTAAGGAGTCAGGTCTTCATTGTGTGGGGAAATGTCTTCATTTTACTTTTCTAAGCTGCAAATTCTCACCTAAGAGAGATGCCATAAATGTCTGATAACTGGGGTCCCACCTGTATGTGGAGAACGGGGTACCCCAAATAGCCTGGTGAGGTGATGACTGCATCCATGTGGAGAAATGACCACACATGTGCAGGACTCTCTCCATTCACTTGTATAGGAGTTCCAGAAACAGCCGAGCACGGCCAGAGGTCGGAGCCGCATCTATCAGACATTTCTGGCATATCCTGGGGAGAAATTTCCGTGTTGGGCATACACATTTTAATCCATGTGGTGACGGCTCTGAGAAAATGTTTCTCTCAATGATCAGTAAGTGAGGTTCTTGTTTTTTCTTTTTTTATACATGATGTTGTCTCCTGCATGATTTTCCATCTTCTCCTCTCCTCATAAAGACATCTGCAGTACTAGATCCTCCAGTTTCCCCATGTTCTCCTCTACAACGTTCTTTCTCCTGAAAGACCCACCAAGGATGGACAAGGACAGGCATGAGATGAGCAGAAGAATATTAAACTTCACCTTGGACATCATCTACCTGCTGAGCGGAGAGGTAAACTTTTCTACATGATAGAACAAGTCACACATAGTGAAGGGACAATACATAATAGGTAGAATCCAGTGTCCTGTATAACAGCGTCCAGACCTTCCAAGTGATGTCAAGCCAACAGCAGAAAAGCTGAAGATCAGCCACCAATATGGTCAGTTATGTGTCATGTCACCAGTGAAGCAATAGTAATGTTGTAGAGCAATGAGAATGACAAGGAACCAGTAGGATCAGGATGACCTCTATATAGAAACGTAGAAGATGACTGCAGGAGGAGAGCACATGGTCCATCTTGTACCCCTAATATTATTTCCTTTTTAGTTTTGGCCTTGTTCTAATTTCTCAATGTCTTTTTGTAGGTGAGGTCTCCAGTATTACAGATGTGGGGTCACTAGAGCTCTATACAACGGGGTCACAATCTCCCTCTTTCTACTGAGGGGGCAATACTGTGTTCAGTTCTCTAAGTGTCTCTCTCCATACACAGGAGTACACAATAGTGAAGAAGACATCGGGTGACCGTACGACTCCCATCATCCATGAGTCAGGAGGATGGAGCAGTAGTCAGAGCCCCATCACAGAGCCTCCCCCTCACTCCCGGATACATGAGAAGAAGATCTTAGAACTTATCTACAAGATGACGGAGCTGCTGACTGGAGAGGTGACACTGCTGGGAATGCTGGGAAATTCTACAGTAACAGCACTGGAGGTGTCTGGGTAATGACTGTATCATTGTGTATGTCAGGTTCCTATAAGGTGTCAGGATGTCACTGTCTATTTCTCCATGGAGGAGTGGGAGTATCTAGAAGGACACAAGGATCTGTACGAGGAGGTTATGATGGAGAACTACCGGCCGCGCACATCACAAGGTAAGAAGATATAGATATATATATATATGTTTGGCATTACTGTGGACACAGGCTGGACTAGCGGCCATGTTGAAGCCATGTTGAGAACACCTGCTGTAAATCTGTGATGTGGGGGCCATAACATTACACATCTGTGCACATTTGTGGGGAGGGTAATTCATCACGTGTGTCTTCTCCTTCCAGGGTGGGACTGGCCCACACGTCATGATGTCATCTCATTTAGACCACGCCCACATTTTAACCCCTTCCCGCCACAGCCAGTTTTTCAGATTTTTATTTTTTTCTCCCCACTTTCCAAAAGCCATAACTTTTTAATTTTTTTGTCGATTGAAGCGGCATAAGGGAATATATTTTGCGGGACAAGTTGTAGTTTTTAATAAAACCATTTTGGGGTACTTGCGAGGTTTTAATCACTTTTTATTCCATTTTGTTATTTTTATTTTTTTTAAATAACATTTTATTGAGGTTTTAGAGAGAGGCAATATGTGAGTTACAATATGCATAAGAGCCACACTACATACAATATACGTATGGCTTTTGAAAAAGCCATCTACGCGAAACACGCGTCGGGGTCTCTCCGTACTCGGGAAGATACTGAACTGCAGGAACCACATGGGTTAGTAACACTTTATTCTGTGCTTTACATATTTTACTTGCTCCTTTCTTGTGGCGATAATACTCTGGGAAGACTTGTCTGCTTTGTGGGGATTCTCTGTGAGCACTTTTTGCTCTGATTGAAATCCACTCACAATGTTTACCTTCGATAGCTCTGTGACTCTGGCTGTATGCATGATGTTATTTACTTAAATTTACATACCCTGACCTTTATGCATAGTGCTACTTTATTGTATTTTCTGCCCTAGTCCTAGTCGGTATTTTATTATCTGTCAGATAAGCTTTTTCTTCCTGCAACTGCCAATATAAGGAGTGTTTCCTTTAGGTTCATCCTCACCACTTGGGAGGTGTACAGTCTTCAGATTTGTAGTCTTTTTTAACTCTATGTATTTTGTATTGTCCAATAAAACTTATTTTTCTATGCCATTGGCAAACTTTATTACAATAGTGCATGACTCCTTCTGTTCCTAGTGTTTTTCATACAATATACGGGTAATTGTTAGAATTCACAATAAGAAGAATCGTATGTACAATTCGTTATCTCAATATTAAACAGACCAAATCATACAAACAGAACATTAAAGAAGTATGAGCATCTTGTTGTATGTTCTCACCACATGCACCCAACGTCAAGGGGGAGGGGGTAGAGAAGGAGGCAATAGAGAAGGAGGGAAAATAAACGCTCAAGGAGAGAGGTCTCCAAGAACATCAGGCCTTGTGGGAATGTTTAGAAAGTATTCCCAAACTAGAATATCAATCAACATTATCCAACACAGAGGGGGGGGGGGTGGGTTCTGCACCCCAGAGGTGTTGAAAGGAGTAATTTTTGCAGAATTCAAACCAGGGTGCCCAGATAATTTGGTACTTGGAATGAGAGTGCTACTCAGGGTGCCAAAGCTCCCCCATTCTCACAAGCTGGGCTCCCTTCCTAAGCCAATGGTGGCGCAACCTCGGTCTTCCAATACAACGGAAGTAGAGATTTGGCCTCCGCGAAGAGCTGTAACCATAGCTCCTTGGGGGCCACCCCAGGGAATGTTGGCCACAGGTTTAGGAACACTACACAAGGGGTAATAACAATAGAGGAATGAGTTATGGTGTTGAGGACATTTTGTATCTGGACCAAAAGGGGGAGATTTTCTCACACTCCCACCACAAGTGTAGATATATTCCCGAGTCTTTATGACACCTCCAACAGTCTGGGGAGATGTTGTTACACATTTTATGCAATACCCAGGGAGCCTTGTACCACCTAGAGGTCAGTTTGTATGAGGATTCTTGCAAATTAATACATCTTGAGGTCCCAAGGGAGTTTCGAAAAACCTCCTTGGTGTCGTCGTCAGAAAAAGTAGTCTTAAGTTCCAACTCCCAAGCTTTAAGATAGGAGGGCTGTATTGTTGAATTCATCTTAATGAGATTATTATAGTATAGTGTAATAAGCTTCTTAGGTGGTTGTCGAAGGAGGAGGGTTGCTTCCAACCAGGATAACAGGCGGTCTATTGGTCGCTGCCTAAACGCTCCCAGGTAACACCTTTTAAGGTGAGTGTAAGTGAGAAAATTGACAGACGAGAAACCAGGTTGAGACCGCAATTCAGGGAGGGTAGGAACAGTAGCTTACCTGCAAACGCCGATGCTGCTGCAGAATCAACTGTAGCCTCCTGGCGCCGATGTGTCCTCGCTCGTCCGACACGATGCAGGACCTGGGGCAGGAAGTGAGTGACGACACAGCGTGATCTCTCGAGAACACGCTGTGTCTGCACTGCCAGAAGCTGGGCGTTCTGAAGAGAAGTGGATGATACTTCTATACACAACACCCAGCTAGTAAAAGAAGTAAACACGCCCAGATGTAACGCACATAATACACGCCCAGTTGGACTTTAGCAAGCCTCATTTGCATAAATACAAAAATGGTCATAATTTGGCCAAAAATGCTCGTTTTTAAAAAATAAAAACGTTACTCTTATCTACATTGCAGCGCCGATCTGCTGCAATAACAGATAGGGGTTGCAAAATCTGGTGACAGAGCCTCTTTAACAAAACCCGTCTTCTCTGGGTCAATCAGGAATGGGAGTGTAATGTCGGGATAGGGAGACAGACAGGTGAGCCCTAATCTACCCGCCACTCAGTTCCTGCTTACTTGCACGGCACGTCCTAGGCGACGGCGTACAACTGGGCGACGGTCCCTACGCTCAATATGTGCACGACAGACAAACAGACAAGGGTACACAGAAGCTAAGGGAAATGGGGCAGTTGCCCACGGCAACACCGTGAGCAACAAGAGTAGTGAACGAGCCGAGTCAAACCAGGAGTGTACGAGGTACCAAATGCAGAGCAGGAGCGTAGTCAGTAAAGCCAGGGTCGATAAGAAGCAGAGGTCAATAGTAATAGCAGGGGCTGCAGAGCCAGTAAACATGAAAGAATCACAGGCAAAGACAAGCAGGAAATTAAGGTATAAATAGACCGAGGGCAGGAGCTAGAACCGTCTGGCCAGGCTGTGATAGGTTCTCCCACTCCTAAGCCTACCAGCCTGAGTGGTAGCAGATCCAATCACTCTATCAGACCTAGGAGCAGGTGCAGACTGATTAACCACGGGCGCCGTGTCTGGCAGATCCTTTACAGGGAGTAAGGATTGCATCCTGTTAGCTATGGTTTTGGCATATAATTTAACATCCACATTCAAAAGTGATATAGGGCAATAACTACCGCATAGCGACGGGTCTTTACCCTCTTTTGGTAATACCGAAATATGTGCTTCGAGCGCTGAAGGAGAGAAATGTTGAGAAGCGTTAAGAGAGTTACATACTCTGAGGCAGAATGTCAGCAGGACGTCTCCAAACTGTTTATAGTATGAGGCTGGAAGGCCGTCAAGACCTGGGTACTTACTAGAGGGCATACTGGAGAGCGCATCACGGATTTCTTTAAGTGTAAAAGGGGATTCTAGTTGGGCTTTTTTCGTAGCAGTTAAGGTACGAAGAGAAAGGGAGTCTAGGAAAGACTCAATTATCTCAGTTCTGTCCGCAAGGTCCTTGGGCGTCTCCCCAGGACATAGGTCATACAGTGTTTGATAGAAGGAGCAAAACTCAGCAACAATGTCATTGGTGTCCTCAAGAACAGCTCCAGTAGGAGACTGGATTTTGGAGATATAGTTCTGCTTTCTTCTCTTTTTAGCTAAGTAAGCCATGAGTTTGCTCCCCTTATCGCCATGCATGTAGTGTTTGTGAGTAGCAGAGGTATATGCCTTTGCCGTGCGCAAATTCAAACATTGTTTGAGTCTTTCTCTGTATAGATAGCGCCACACACACACACCCCCTGTAAAGAGCACCACACAGCCCTCCCCCTCTTGTATAAAGTGCCATACCCCCTTGTATATAATTCCACACAGACCCTACCTTGTATATACTGCCACACAGCACGCCCTTGTATATAGTGCCAAACTTCCCCCCTCTTGTAAATAGTGCCACACAGCCACTCCTCTTGTAAATAGTGCCACATAGCCTTATATTGTACTTACCTTTCCTCTTTCCCGCAACGGACAGAGCGCTGCACAGCCTTGCGGGCAGGACCGCTTGCGCAGACCACCGTTATGCAGTGACGTTATCATGCCAGCCTGTGAAGTGGGTTTTCCCAACGCATTATAGGCTGCATTATTTGTATCTGCATCCTGAGGACGCAGATGCAAGTGAATATAGCTGTCGCTAGCGCCGGGTCCGCCCTCCGGTGCTAGCGACACCACCGGCATGATCTGCCACTGCATCCACCCACCGGCCGTGACAGTGCGCGGAATTAGTGTTAGTTTAGTGAGCACAGCCACGCACTTTATAGGGAACAGTGGTGGGGACACAAATACTATCATTAATTTACGCTCTAAAAGTAAACATGTAATTGCAGGTCTTGAGGGAAGTGTCTGATATATAGACAGATCTACAATGGTCATGTATTCATTCACTGTGTGTTTGCTACAGATGGATCTAGTAGGAGAAATCCACCAGAGAGATGTCCCAGTCCTCTGGATTCCCAGGACTCTCCAGAGGAAAATCGCAATGTCCCAGAGAATCATCAGGTAGATGAAGCTGAGTCCTATACCAGATCTATATAGGGGGGTGTGGAGCTTTTGGGTCTTGCGATCATAAATGTGGTCATAGATTTTGGTGGTTTCTTATGTTGATGTGTTAGATTCTTCGCACTCTGCTGTATTGTACTGAATTGTTACATATGTGAAATCAGGGGGAAGATCTGACTAATATTAAAGCGGAGGATGAAGCCGAAATAGAGCGGGCGAGGGGCGATCAACCGTGTAAGAGTGAAGTTGAGGAGGAAATTCCAGGAGGTGTTACCACAGGTAAGTAATAATTAATTCATAAAGTGACTTCAGCGAAAAGCTGAACCGAACACTAAAGTTAGTAGAAGATGGATGCGCATAAATGGAGTGGATGGCAGATGAATAGCATGAAAGCAGTTAGAGGATCTGTCACTAGTTTATTAATTCCCTATCTCCTAACAGTGTAATGTTTTCTATAGGACACTATCCAATCGTCATACAGCTTCTACCCCTTCCCGGCCCAGCAACACAGTGTGATCATATAGTATACAGCTTCCATTCCCGACTGTATTTAAATGGCAATATCTCCGATTGTGTCACAGCTAGAACTGCAATTCTGGTGTCATATGAAACATTAGAATCTCATCTTTCATATACCACTGTTATAGGTGGTCCACAGCCCGAGATGTGGCTGTTTAAAGTGATCCCCCTACCCTCCAGCTTCATTCTCTCATTCTGTGTGAAGCAGCTTCGTGCTGATAGGACAGCGTCAGAGGCTGTGAGGTAGCTTCACGAAAAGAGAATCGCTGCTGTTGATACCCACTTGTCTAATAAAGGCTCATTTACATATTTAGAAAAAAGCTCATAACTTTTAAAGTAATAAACGCACAATTTTCACTAGCATTGTCAGTGTGACCGCGCCTATTAGATTAGCTAGGAGATAGGGCATTACTAAACTAGTGAGAGAGCCTCTTTAACAGATGAATAGACAGTGGGAAAGAATTAACAGCACTAACTGACCCTATCTGAATACTATCCCACAGCAGGGAAAGACAACACCTTGGCAGCAGATCAAATGCACAGGAAAGGCAAACAAACCAGGGGAACTACTGATACCAAGATACACATAAAAGCCACTTTACAAAAACTAGATCTCTCAGAAGACCAACAGGTCTCACACTTCAAACAAACACATATACATAGACAAGAAAAACATCACCAACTAGAATCTGTAAAGAATTTAGCACATGAGAGAAACAGTATAACCAGTACATGAGTAATCCAGGCCTGAAGTATATACTAGCCCCCAGAAAAGTACTCTGCCCTAATTAACCAGGCAAAGCTAAATGATGACCAAATCCAGACACAGATCAAGGGCATTGTCTAGCAACGCCCAAACATAGAGATAACAGAAATCATTGATTAGCAGCAGTCCTGCTGCTAATCGTAACATTACCAAGCCCTTCAAAGAGGGCTGATGATCCCTTAAAGGAACAGTGTCACCACAATTTTTTTTTTCATATCAGTTTAATGTTAGTGTTTTATTAAAAACGTTTTTATTTATTTGTGTGTTTGTGTGTTACTTTTTTCTATTTTTTCACTTTTCCCTATGGGGGCTGCCATTTTTTTTTCCATTTCTGTATGTGTCGATTAACGACACATACAGACATGGAATACGGCAGCCACAGTCCCATAGGGACTGCGAACGGGGCCCGTCCCATCCACTTCTGTGTACGCCGTCTGTGTTTGAACTGCGCATGCGCCGCTCCCACACAGTCCAATTTGAAATGCGCGCCGTCCGGCGCCGTTTTCCTGTGAACCGGAAGTCGCGGCCAGACAGTAAGATTACTACTTCTGGACTTGTGCACTTGGACCAGCGGCAGCAGACGGAGCGGACGGGCCGGAGGGAGCCGCGGCGGCAGGAGCAGGTAAGAGATTTCTATGTATGTTCGTGTTTGTGTGTGTTTACTACTGTATGTAAACCTACTACACTGTGTGTTAGCTCAAAAAATGGCGACACACAGTGTAGAAGGTTAGACCGTTCAATCCCCTCGTTTATCCCGGCACTAGCCAGGATAAAGGAGGGGGGATTCTCAGAGCTCACTAGAGCGAGTGCTTTTTTCCCAATTTTGCAGCAAAAAAAAGCTAGAAGAAGGGAGGGGGGATTGTGTGACGATACTAGAGAGAGTGTGTCTACCCCAAATTTGCAGCATAAAGCAATGAGGTTGCTTTACCACATTGACCATGCTGCAATTTTGGGAACTGCTCCCTCTAGTGCCCAGCACATGGAAATGTTATAAATTAGAATCTAATTTATAATATTTCCTGACTTGTGAAACATTTTAAAAATTAAAACAATGTGTAATCACTTAAATAATAATTGTTTAACTAAAAAAATCTATCAGAATGGATGTTTCTAGCTGTTCCCAGGACTTTTCCTCTGGGCCGTTACCCCGTAAATCAACAAGGTAATGGAGTTGTCTGCCACGCCATTCAAAATGAAGGATCCTCTGGACCACAAACTCAGGCTGACAACGGACCAAAACAGGAGGAGTTCTACGGATCGCCCTTCTGAAAGTATACACAGGCCTAAAAAGAGAACAATGAAAAGTCCTGGGCATTCTCATGCTTTGTTGTAAATTCACCATTAAGGAAACTGGATTAATTTGTCTTAAAATCTTAAAACGACCAATAAATCTAGATTCAACTTGCCACATGGTTGTCTTAAACTGATGTTTTTGATGGACAACCACACTCTATTTCCCACTTTGAACTTATGTGGCCTGCGGTGGCGATCAAACTTGCATTTAGCACGAAGGGCAGCTGAGCCCAAAGCCCCATGGACCTTACTCCAGTTTTACTTCAACATCTTAATCCTCAGTCTGAGCAATGGAATGTCAAAACCCGCACTGACGGTAAATGAAGATGCCTATGGGTGAAAACCATAGTTACAGAAAAATGGAGAGACATTAGTGGATGCATGACACAAATTGTTACAAACAAATTGCCCATGGCAAAAACTGGACCCAATCATCATGTAAATCTGAAACAACACCGGAGATAGTGCTCTAATGTCTGGTTCACTATCTGTCTGACCATTGGTCTGTGGATGATAGGTGGCGGAGGACCCAAATCAATACCTACATTTGCACAAAGGCCTTCCAAAATTGAGTCACAAACTGTGAACCCATGTCAGATACAATATTATCAGATACAATATTTTCAGGAATACTATGAAGTCTCACCACTAGTTGAACAAAGTGAGTAGCCAGCTTATCAGCAGAGGACAAGCCAGACAAGGGTATAAAATGGGCCATTTTACTGAACCGGTCTACAACAACCTATTTGGTATCTCTCCCCCCGGATCTGGTCACCTTGAAAATAAAGTCCATGGATATGTGTGTCCATGGTTTCCTGGGAGTTGGCAAAGGTTCTAACTGACCAAAAGGTAATGCTGTAGATGTCTTATTGCGAGCACAGATGTCACATTCCACAGCAAACCTTTCTACATCTCTCCGCATATCTGGCCACCAAACTGATTGAGACATGGTCTTGCACATCTTAGTGATACCTGAAAGACCCGCCAACTTACTGCCATGAATCTCTAAAAGAACAGCAGGTCTAAGGTCACTAGGAAAAAAAAAAGCGTTGGGCGGGTTTCTCTGGAGGTTCCTGAGATTGAGCCTGCAAGAGTAAATCAGAAATATCCTTTGTTGGCCCTGTCACCATTTTATCAGGAGGAATGATGAAAGAAGGTACAGATGTCTCCACATGTTGCTGTAGAAAACTGCGAGAAAGGGCGTCCGCCTTAAGGTTTTTGGAACGTGGAACTAGATCAAAGGAGCAGTCATACTCTCTATGAGGGGGAAGAAGATCAGCAGTTATGTCACAAAACATTCACAAATTCTCTATACTTAACAGGCAGACCCTGGTGACTGCGACTAGAATCGGGGGAAGTAAAACCTCTCCCTGAACAAAACTTTCCCACTGCACTAATTCTCCTGAAGTCTAATCAAACACTGGATTATGGAGGAACAACCAAGGATACCCCAAAATAATTGTATAGGAGGAGAGAGAACTAACAGAAGAGAAATAGTCTCACAGTGGATACTTCCTTCTGAAAATTTCAGACCAGGAGTACGGCATCTTACCGATCCTCCAGACACATGAGTACCATCCAACGAACAAATGTCGATGGGTTTCTCCAGAGGTGCAGGGATAATCCACAACTTCTTGGCCAAATCAGAATCTAGAAAATCTGCTGCAACATCAGAATAAACAATGGCCTACATAGAAGAGTACATAGGAAGAGAGAATTACAACTCCCAATATGTCTATGCTGCTATTATGGGATATCAGAGGACATTACAGGGAGGAGATATGAAGAGAGAACTACAACTCCCAGGCTGTTATAGAATATTAGAGGACATTACAGAGAGATGATATAACGAGAGAACTACAACTCCCAGCATGTCCAGACTGTTATGTGATATCATTACTGGAAGGAGGTATAAGATGAGAGAACTAAAACTCCCAGCATGTCCAGGATATTATTATGGAATATCAGAGGACATTACAGGGAGGAGATATGATGAGAGAACTACAACTCCTAGCATGTCCAGACTCTTAGTTGGTGTTGCAGAAACATGGCTAGACTCTTCTCACGACTGGGCACAGGGTTTTACACTGTTTCGGAAAGACGCCAAATAGGAAAGGCAGTGGTGTATGTCTGTATGTGAGAAGTGATATCAAGGCGGTGGTGTATGTCTGTATGTGAGAAGTGATATGAAGTTGAGTGTGAAAGACAATAGTGGGTGAAGATTGTGAGGAGATTGAAACCTTGTGGGTGGAATTACAAAGGGAGGTAAACACTGAAAAAATTGCTTTTGGTGTAATCTATAGACCCCCCAATATAACTGAGGAGATGGAAGGTCAGCTATATAAACAGATGGAGCGGTTGCACAGGCGGGTACTGTAGTGATAATGGGAGATTTTAATTACTAGGATATTAATTGGTATCATGGTTTGGCTTCAACTGCGATGGGGAGAAATTTCCTCAACCTATTGCAGGAAAATTTTATGGGCCAGTTTGTGGAAGACCCGACTAGAGGTGAAGCTCTGTTGGATCTGGTCATTTCTAATAATGCAGATCTTGTTGGGAATGTCAATGTTCGTGAAAACCTCTGTAACAGTGACCACAATATAGTTACATTTTACCTATTATTTTAAGAAGGCCAATTTCCCCAGCATGAGGGCTACAATTCAGGACATAGACAGGAAACATCTAATGTCAAATAAAGGTACAAATTATCTATGGGAGATCTTAAAATCCACTTTGTATAATTTATAGTGCAAAATTTATTCCTATAGGTAACAAGTATAAACGACTAAAATTAAACCCCACGTGGCTTACACCTTTTGTAAAAAGGGCAATATATGACAAAAAAAAGGGCATTTTAATAATACAAATCTGAGGGTACATCTGTAGCCTTTGTAAAACATAAAGAGCTTAATAAAATCTGCAAAAAAAGTAATAGAATCAGCAAAAAATGCAAAATGAAAGGCAGGTGGCCAATAATAGTAAAACAAATCCCCAAAAATTGTACAAGTATATAAATGCAAAGAAGCCAAGGTCTGAATATGTAGGACTCCTAAATAGTGGTAATGGGGAGTTGGTCACAGGGGATCAAGAGAAGGCAGAGTTACTAAATGGGTTCTTTGGCTCTGTATATACAACAGAAGAAAGAGCAGCTTCCGGTGCCAGTGCGGTTTATATATCAGTTGATTTACTGAATTCGCTGAATGTAGATATGGTCCAAGCTAAGTTAAATAAAATAAATGTATACAAGGCCCCGGGACCAGATGGGTTACACCCTAGAGTTCTTAAAGAGCTTAGTTCAGTTATTTCTCTCCCCCTCTTCATAATATTCAGAGATTGTCTAGTGACTGGTATAGTGCCAAGGGACTGGCGCAGGGCAAATGTGGTGCCTATTTTCAAAAAGGACTCTAGGTCTTCCCTGGGTAATTATAGACCAGTAAGTTTAACATTCATCGTGGGGAAAATGTTTGAGGGGCTATTGAGGGACTATATACAGGATTATGTGACAATAAATAGTAGTATAAGTGACAGCCAGTACGGTTTACTAAAGGACAGAAGTTGTCAGACCAACCTGATTTGTTTTTATGAAGAGGTGAGCAGAAGCCTAGACAGAGGGGCCGCTGTGGATTTAGTGTTTTTGGCCTTTGCAAAGGCATTTGACACTGTCCCCCATAGACGTCTAATGGGTAAATTAAGGCCTATAGGTTTAGAAAGTATAGTTTGTAATTGGATTGAGAATTGGCTCAAGGACCGTATCCAGAGAGTTGTGCTCAATGATTCCTACACTGAATGGTCCCCGGTTATAAGTGGTGTACCCCAGGGTTCAGTGCTAGGACCACTATTATTCAACTTATTTATTAACCACTTCAGGACTGAGCCTGTTTTGGTCTTCAGGACGAAGCCGATTTTTCAAATCTGACGTGTCACTTTATGTGGTAATAACTCTGGAATGCTTTTACCTATGCAAGTGATTCTGAGATTGTTTTCTCGTGACATATTGTACTTTATGTTAGTGAAAAAATTTGGTCGATAAATTCAATATTTAATTGTGAAAACCATCAAAATTTTAATTTTTCGAAATTTAAATCTATCTGCTTGGAAGACAAATAGTATTACCACACAAAATACTTACTAGTTTATATTTTACATATGTCTACTTTATATTTGCATCGTTTTTGGAACCTACTTTTATTTTTCTAGGACGTTACAAGGCTTAGAACTTTAGCAGCAATTTCTCATATTTTCAAGAAAATGTCAAAAGGCTATTTTTTGAGGGACCAGTTCAGTTCTGAAGTTAGTTTAGGGGCCTTATATATTAGAAAGTCTCCATAAATGAACCCATTTTGAAAACTGCACCCCTCAGAGTATTCAAAACAGCATTCAGAAAGTGTTTTAACCCTTTAGGCATTTCAGAGGATTTAAAGCAAACTACAGGTGAAATTTACAGATTTCATTTTTTTTTGCCAAAATTCATATGTAATCCATTTTTTTCAGTAACACAGAAGGTTTTTTCCCAAGAAATGCAACTGAATAGTTATTGCCCAGATACTGCACTTTTTAGAAATATCCCACATGTGGCCCTAGTGTGCTAACGGACTGAAGCAAAGGCCTCAGAAGCAAAGGAGCACCTAGAGGATTTTGGGGCCTCCTTTTTTTAGAATATATTTTAGGCACCATGTCAGATTTGAAGAGTTCTTGTGCTGTCGATACAGTAAAAACAGAGAAAAAGTGACCCCATTTTGGAAACTGCACCCCTCAATGAATCTTTCTAGTTGTATAGTTAGCATTTTGACCCCACAATTGTTTTGCAAAATTTATTTGCATTCGTGTGTGAAGATGAAAACCTACTTTTTTTCTGAAAAAACATAGACATTTTAGATTTTAAAAAAGAATAAAGGACAAAAAGCAATTTGTAAAGCAATTTCTCCCGATTACGGCAATACCACATATGTGGTAATACACTGCTGTTTGGACCTACAGGCTCAGAATAGAAGGAGCGTCATTTGGATTTTGGAGCGCAGATTTTGCTAGAATAGTTTTTAGTGCCATTTCGCGTTTGCAATGCACTGGGGGGGGGGGGGGGACGACCAAAACAGTGTAAACACCCCAAAAGTGACCCCATTTTGAAAACTACGCCCCTCAATGAATTTTTTTCTAGTGGTGTGATCACTTTTTTAACCCCATAGTTTTTTTGCAGAATCTTGTGGATATCTGGCGTGAAAAAGAACATATGACAAATGCTTCATTTATAGGACAGAATTTTCAGACACAGAGCATGCAAGTGAAGAAAAGCACCTCAACATTTATCAGGATATTTCTTCTGAGTTTAGAAATACCCCCAAATTGGCCCTAATTCTCTGTTGCTGGACATATGGTCAGGGACAGAAAATATTGGAACATCACAAGGATTTTGAGGCCTTATTTTACTTGGATGATTTTTGGGCACATGTCATGTTTGCATAGGCCTAAAAAATTGTGCAGATACTACACCATATTACAAATCCTAGATATTCATCTAGGGGTATAATGGGAATTTTTAGTTTTGTTATGGGGATGTTCACATTTTAAATGGTGAAATGGTTATGGTAAATGCGAGGGGCGGCAATTGTAAATGAAAGGGCCGAAAATTATAAATGAAAGGGACAGATGAAAATAAAATTTAGAAATCCAGAGAGGTGTGGTATATCCGGAAGCACTCCTTCATACACAGTCCAGGGTGGGTGGGACAGGTGTTACACTGGTATGTCGTGTCTTTTCTTATGCCTCTTTTGGCACAGACACGACACCTCTTCTGGGGGTGGCTTTTTTTTGAGGTGGGCGGCAATTCACCAGGAAAGTGCTGCCCTGGAACTATCCTGGGGACATCCGTACTTGCAGAGGCAGAACTTTCTCCTACCTCTGCCACATTCCCAAAGAGAAGGGATTTGATTACCTTCTCCTGGTACTCCAGGTATGTCCCCTCCTGACCAGTGCTCCTGTATATTACAAAGGAGTTGTACAATGCCATTTGGATAAAGTACACCGCAAGTTTTTTATACCAAATTTTTGATTTCCGCATGGCATTGTACGGCTTGAGCATCTGGTCAAAAAGGTCCACTCCCCCCATAAATTTGTTATATGCCTGGATGCAGACAGGCCGTGACGTGGTGGTGGGTGTTGCACCACGCACAGGGACAAGAGAGCAGGTGGCATCATGAATGGATGTTAGCATCAACACATCCTTCTTGTCCTTGAATTTCAAAAATAGGACCCCTTCGCCTTGGACCGCCCTGCTCTCCCCACGCTGCAGGGGTTGGCCGAGAAGGGTTTTTGGGAGCGGTCTCTGGTTTTTGCGGACCGTCCCACACGCCACCGTTTTTTGTTCCGCCAGGCATTTGAACAGGGGTACACTTGTGTACCAGTTGTCAATATACAAGTGGTACCCCTGATTAAACAGTGGGTGCAGGAGGTCCCAGACAATCCTCCCAGTTGTGGTCAGGACGGGTGGACAGTTTGGGGGTTCAATCTGACTGTCTCTTCCCTCGTATATTTTAAAAATATGTGTGTAGCCCGACTCCGACTCGCACAACTTGTAGATCTTGATGTCATGCCTGGCACGTTTGTTGGGCAAATACTGCCTGAACTTCACCCTTCCCTTCAAATGCACCAGGGACTCGTCAATAGCAATTTCTCTTCCAGGGGTATATGACATGGAAACCTTTTGGGCCAAATGGGAAATAAGGGGTCTAATTTTATAGAGTCGATCGAAATTTGGGTGATCCTGGGGGGGGGGGGGCACTGGGAATTATCATTGAAGTGCAAAAACTTCTGTATTGCCTCAAAACGAGCCCTGGGCATTGTGGTGCGGTATAAGGGGCAGTGGTAAAGAATATCAGTGGACCAATAGGCCCTCACTGATGGCTTCTTTGTTAGGCTCATATTTAGGACCAATCCCCAGTACTGCAGCATTTCTGCTTTGTCGGTGGGATGCCACCTGTATGGCCTGGCATAAAAACTACCGGGGTTGGCAGTAATAAATTGTTGAGCACAAAGATTAGTTTGCTCAACAATTTTGTCCACAATGCTGTCCGAAAAAAAAGCTGAAATAACTCAATTTCAGACACCGCTGCTGCCTGGACTTGGACCCCTGCAGCAGCAGTAAAGTCCGGTACTTGGGGGGTGTAGGAGGTTGGGGGCAACAAATTAGGTTCAGGTGCAGGTGTAACCTGAACACTAACCCTCCTGCGACTGCGAGGAGGTTCCTCAGTGTCACTTGTGGAAGAGGACAGCACAAAAGCGGACCCTACATCACTCGCAGTATCTGTGTCCGATGCCAGCATCTCATACGCCTCCTATGCAGAAAATGTTTTGCGGGCCATTTTTTATTTTTGTGTACAGTAAAGGTTTATGTAATCTTGTATACTGTAGAAAGTGTATACAAAAAAATGTAGAATAGAACTTTTTTTTTTTTTTACATAAAACGCTAAATACTAACACTAACGTACACTAATATAGTTTTTTTATTTTTTTTATTGTATGACACTATAACTGACTAACACTAAACTACACTTGCAAAAAGACAATGACTACCTGACAATCACACACTGACTGACGCTAACTGAAGGACGCTAACTGACTGAGACTAACTGACGCTGACGAACAGGCGGTCTGACGATGACTAATGGACGATCTGACACGAACAGGCGTTCTGACGCTGATAGGCGGTCTGTCATTGACTAAATTGACGCCAACACTGACGCTGACTAACACTGACTAAATTGACGCTGACTAGATCTGACTAAACTAACACGGGCGATCTGACGCTAATGGGCGATCTGACGCTAACGGGCGATCAAAATACGGCGCGTAAAAAGACGCCCGCGAAAAAGAAGTGCATGTCACTTCTTGGGACGTTTTTGGAGCGGTTTTTCATTGACTCCATTGAAAAACTGCTCCAATAACGTCTGTAAAATACGCAGCGAAAAACGCGAGTTGCTACAAAAACGTCTGAAAATCAGGAGCTGTTTTCCCCTGAAAACAGCTCCGTATTTTCAGACGTTTTTGGTCACTGCGTGTGAACATACCCTCAGAGAGATCGTAATATCGCACAAATTAAATGCTAATTAACATTTCCCATATGTCTACTTTAGATTGACATCATTTTTTGAACATCCTTAGGCTTAGAACTTTAGCAGAAATTTCTCACATTTTCAAGAAAATGTCAAAAGACTGTTTTTACAGGGATGAGTTCAGTTGTGTAGTGGTTTTGAGGTGCCCATACAATGCAAATCCCCATAAATCACCCCCATTTTAAAAACTGAACCCCTCAAAGTATTTAGAACAGCATTTAGGAAGTTTATTAACCCTTTCGGCGTTTCACAAAAATTGCCGCAAAGTAGGGATGAAATGTACAAATGTAATTTTTTTTTTACATTTTTAATCCTTTTTTCCTGTAACACAGAAGGTTTTACCAGAGAAACACAGCTTAATATTTATTGCCCACATTCTGCAGTTTTTAGAAATATCCCACATGTGGCCCTAGTGTCCCAATTCGCTGAAATACAGACCTCCGAAGCAAAGGAGCACCTAGAGGATTTTGGGGCCTTCTTTTTACTCAAATATATTTTTGCACCATATCCGTTGGAAGAGGTCTTGTGATACCAAAACAGTGAAAACACCCCAAAAATACACCATTTCGCAAACTACACCCCTCAAGGAATTTATCAAGGGGTATAGTGAACATTTAGACCCTACAGTGTTTTTACTGAATTTAGTGGACTGAAGCCGTGAAAATTAAAATATACATTATTTTGAATATATCGTAGAAATTTTTAATTTTTACAAGGCATAAAGGAGAAAAAAACTACCCAACATTTGAAAAGCAATTTTTCCCGATTACGGAAATACCCCATATGTGGTGATAAACTGCTGTTTGGACACACGGCAGCGATTAGAAAGGAAGGAGAACCATTTGGCTTTTTGAGCTCAAGCTTTGCTGCAATGATTTTTTGGGTGCCATGTCACATTAGCAAAGTTCCTGAGGGATGAAATCAGTGGAAACCCCCCAAAAGTGACCCTATTTGGGAAACTACACCCTTCAAGGAATTTATCGAGGTGTATAGTGAGCATTTTGACCCCACAGGTTTTCTGCTGACTTTAGTGGAATTAGGCTGGGAAAATGAAAATCAAATTTTTTTCTAATAAAAAGTTGAAATTTTCAATTTTTACAAGGCATAAAGGAGAAAAAGCAGCCCAACATTTGAAAACCAATTTCTCTCGATTACGGCAATACCCCATAAGTGGTCATAAACTCTGGCAGGCAGGGGTCAAAAAGGGAACACACGGCAGGGGTCAAAAGGGAAGGATCACCATTTGGAGCTCAAATGGTTTTCGGGTGACCTGTCACGTTTGCAAAGTGCCTGCAGGACTAAAATAGTAGGAAATCCCCAAAAGTGACCCCTTCTGGGAAACTACACCCCTTAAGGAATCTTTCTAGGGGTATAGTAAGCATTGGTCTTTTGCAGAATTAAAAATTAATATCAGCATTTTTTTCACTAAAAAGTTGAATATTTTTATTTACTCAGGGATAAAAGGAGAAAAAGCACCCCAAAATTTGTAAAGCAATTTCTCCAGAGTACGTAATTACCCCACATGTGGTCATAAACTGCTGCTTGGACAAACGACAGGGCTCCGAAAGGCAGTAGCGCTATTTGGCATGCAGATTTTGCTGGATTGGTTTCTGGGCGCTATGTTGCATTTGCAAAACTCTAAGGTACCAGAGTACAGTAGAAGCCCCCAAGAAGTGACCCCATTTTGGAAACTACACCACTCAAGGCATTTAACATTTGCCTGGACATTTTACAGAGCTCAGAAGTGAAGAGCAACATGCGCATTTGAGGTCTATTTTGGTGATTTTCACAGCATTGGACCACAATTGCAGGTCTCCGAGGTCAAATAGTAAAACAAACCCCCAAGTAGTGACCCCCATTTTGGAATCGACACCCCTTGAGGCATTTTAAGGGGTGTAGTGAGCATTTTGCCCCCACAGGTGTTCTTCCATCAATAATTAATGCGTAGCGGATGGTGCAAAGTGAAAATGTACATTTTCCACCGATATGCCATTTTAGTGCACAATATGTGGACGTAAACTGCTGTTTATGCACTCTGTAGGGTTCAGAAGAGAGGGAGCGCCATTTTGCTTTTGGAGCGCAGATTTTGCTTGGTAGTTCTGTTTAGGGGTTTTGCTGGTAGTTTAGTTTATAATGTGGGGGCATATGTAATCTGCTGAGAACATCAGGGTTTAATAAGGGGGTATAATAATTCGGTAAATAAATAATATTTCAGAGATATGTGGCCAGTTTCGCACTGATAAATGGTGCCCGATCTTATTCGCTTTGGACACACTTCACATTTTGTGTCGCCATATTCGGAAAGCCAGAACTTTTTTATTTTTCAGTCAAAAAAGCTGTGTAAGGGCTTGTTTATTGCGGGACGGGTTGTAGTTTTTATTGCTACTGTTTTGGGGGTATATGGGACATTATGATCATGTCATTGTTGTTTTATTGTTTTTTTTTTGCGGTGTTCACCGTGCGGGAAAAATAACATTACAGTTTTATAGATTGGGTCGTTACAGACACGGTGATACCACATATGTGTACTTTTTTTTTAACGTTTTCATATTTTTCCTATAATAAAAGGCTTATTATAGGAAAAAAGTCAGTGTTTGTTTTTATTAACTTGAAACTTTTGTTTTTACACTTATATTCAACTTTTTTCAACTTTTGTTTTTTGTCCCACTAAAGGACTTGAGGGCCTGCACCTCTGATCTTTACTCTAATGCATTGCACTACCCACGTAGTGCAATGCATTAGATCTGTCAGTCATTCTCTGACAGCAAGCCTATTAGGTCCCGTCTGTGGGCGGGGCCTAATGGGCTATTGTACGTGGCAGACCAGGACGCCATTATTAGGCCTCCGGTTGCCATAGCAAGGATCGGCTTTGTCACGATCACGTCGTGTTGATGCCGATCTCTACAAACCACTAAGATGCCGCGATCACTTTTGATCGTGGCATATAAGTGGTTAATGGCAGAGATCGGAGCTAGCTCCGTTCCCTGCCGTTACAGCATGTTGTTAGCTGTAACATACAGCTGACACCAGCGGCTGATGTCGCAGGCTCAGCTTCTGAGCCTGCACGATTTTGTTACTGCGGCCGGAAGACTTTTAGGCCCCGCCTCTGGGCGGGACCTAGCATGCGTCTGTTCTAGGCAGACAGGAGGCCATTGCTAGGCTTCCGGTCTGCCGGAGCAGTCATCGGAAACCCCGCAATTTCATTGCAGAGTTCCGATCTGCTTGTAAACACCATAGATGCAGCGCTCGGTTTTGAGGGCTGCATCTAAGGGGTTAATCGGCGGATCGGAGGCTAGCTCTGGTCCTGGCCTTGAAGCAGTGGTATCGTTAAGCTGTCACTGCTTTAAAACTGTGTCTGCAGACACAGTACCCTGTTAACGTGATGAAGTAATAGTACGTCAGTTCGCGTTAACCCCACCGCCCGTGAGTAATAGTACGTCACAGGGCGTTAAGGGGGTTACAAAAAAAAAAGTTACACATATTTGGTTTTGCCACAACCGTAACGACCCCAACTATAAAGTTATTACATTATTTAGCCCGCTCGGCAAACGCCGTAAAAAATAAAATAACAAACAATGCAAAAATTGCTGTTTTCTGTGAAACCTGCCTTAAAAAATATCTGATAAAAAGTGATCAAAAAGTTGCGTGTACTCCAAAATGGTACCTATAAAAAATACAAGTTGTCCCGCAAAAAAAAGCCCTCATACAACTGCATCAACCGAAAAATATAAAAAGTTATGGCTCTTTAAATATGGAGACACAAAAACAAATCATTTTGAAAAAAAAAAGGGTTTTTACTGTGTAAAAGTAGTAAAACATAAGAAAACGATACATTTGGTGCGCTTGATAAAGACCCATTCATGAGTTGAAACGTTGCAAGTGTTTTTTATGATTGGTGAATAAATCAAATACACTTCTTTAGATTAACTTGAGTGCTGCAGTTCCTTTCTTCGATTGTATATAAATTTGGTATCGTTGCAATCGTAACAACCCGCTGAATAAAGTTATTGTGTTATTTATACAATACGGTAAACGCTGTAAATTTAGGACACAAAAATGAGTGGAGAAATTGCTGTTGATTTTTCGTCCCCCCTTAAAAAATATTAATAAACGTTAATAAATTATATGTAACCCAAGATGGTGCTATTAAAAAATGCAACTTGTCCCGCAAAAAACAAGATCTTACACAGCTATGTTGACGCAAAAATAAAAAAGTTATAGCTCATTGAATGAGACGATTTAAAAACGTAAAAACTAGCTTGGTAATGAAGGCAAAAAATAGGCTGGTCACTAAGGGGTTAATTACTCCTAAAAAAAATAAAATCGAGATTAAAATCGAAAATCGTCTATAGGGTTGAAAATAATCTAGATTTTGTTTTTTTTCGTAAAATCGCCCATTCTGTAAACCTTCCCCATACTTCTCTCCCGCACCATGACATTCAGTGTTGTCATGGGGATGGCCGTGTTTGGACATGACTGATGGATTACTGGCGACTTTCTTGGTACGGTCTAGAAGAGGTTTATGTATTCGCACCATTAATGTTGTACAAGCGACATATTGACCCTGACATTGTAGAGAGCGGATGAGATAAATGACGTGATGTGTTATAATCTATATCTGTCTTACTAGTGACCCCGTTATCTGTACAAGACTAAGAACTATTTGTAGCTTTGTTATAATTCCAGGATCGGCTTTTTATGACCACGGTGGAAATAACCTTCAGTGGTGAGACAAGTCTGACTCCGTATTTCACTCTCACATAAACTCGGGGGAGACGTTGTCCTCGTGTTGGGGTCTCTCTGGAATAATTCTTACACCATCCCGAATAATGTCATCCAGTCCTGACCGCAAATGGGAAGACACTTTACAATAATGTTTCTAAACTCCTTAAACTTCACGCTGAAAGAAGTCGTAAAACATCGTAATTCATAAGTCCGGTCATTATTTTTGGGGTGATAACAATTATTTATAGTTTTAAAAAAAATCCATAATAAAACATTTTGTAAGGTGAAGTTATTTTTTCCTCTCTACACAATTGGAATTTACAACTCATCATTAGTCCACAACCTCGAGGCGAGGATGAACTTACAGAGGAGCCCCCCCCCCCCCAAACACTTAGATGCCTCAGTCACTATTGACCGCAGCATCGAAGGAGTGAAACGGTTATAATCATGGTTCTCTCAGATCTCCAGCCTTTGCAGCAGGTGTCCGGACTTCCCTATAGCCTGTGAACAACTCCTGAGCGGTAAATGTTCTGTGCAGGAAGGGGTTAAATTAGTAAAATACAAGTTTATACAGAATCTTATCCCACAAAACAATGTATCACTCTGCTCCGCTCCACCTGCGCTATAACATGATGATAAGAAATCACACTGTATGTCTCATTTATATATAATGTCACCTCAGCTGCTGCAGAACCTCACAGTTTATATCAAACACTGGCTGCATAGTGTGCACCACGTCTTGTGAGATGTCAGCAAAGTCTCCCCAGTATCCCCCATGTGTCAGGAGTCAGGTCTTCATCGCCTGGGGGGGGGGGGGGATGTCTTCATTTTACTCTTCTCACCTGAGAGATATGTTGCAAGTGTCTGATATATGGGGTCCCATCTCTATGTGGAGAACGGGGGTCCCCCGACCCGCCTGGTGAGGTGATGACTACATCCAGTTGAGGAATGAATGGAGAGGTGTTCACACATGTGCACGACTCTTCATTGACTTGTATAGGAGTTCCAGAAACAGCCGAGCACGGCCAGAGGTGGAGCCGCATCTATCCGACGTTTCTGGCATATCCTGGGGAGAAATGTTCGTGTTGGGAATACCCTTTTAACCCTTTCCCGCCGCAGTCATTTTTCGGATTCAAAATTGCCGTATAATGTAGTGGGAAACTGGAAAAAAAACTATTTGTGTGATGGAATAGGAAAAAAATAGCGATTCCTTAATCTTTTGGGGAGTTTAGTCGTTACGTGTTCAGCGTGTGGTAAAAACAGCATGTTAACTTTCTTCTGCGCGTCAATACGATTACAGCGGTACCAAATTTATTTAGGTTTTTATTATGTTTTGCTACTTTTACAAGAAAAAATAATTGATTGTTAAAAATAAAATTTGAGTTTTGTCACCACATTCTGAGAGGCATAAGTTTTTTCTTTTTCTGTTGACTGAGCGATATGAGGGCTTTTTTTTTTTTTTTTTTGCTGGGCGAGCTATATTTTTTTTTCTGTTTTTTGCTGTTGATAAAGTGACCAAAAAATAGCAATTCTGATGGTTAAAATTTTTTACAGCGTTCACTGTGCGGACTAAATAATGATATATTGTAATAGTCCAGGCTTCTACGGACACGTTGATACCAGTTATGTTAATTTGTTTTGTTTTTTTGTTACATTGTGCTTGAGGGAAAATGGGAAAAGGGGCTTTTTTTTACTTTTTTATTTATTTTACTGTTTTTCACTTTTTTTTTTACTCGTCCCCCTAGGAGACTTTAACCAGTGATCGTTGGATCTCTTGCACGATATGATAGCGGACCTGGGGACCTTCATCAAGCCCTCAGGCTGCCATGCTATCCAACGGTGCCCCCTGATCGCGTCGCGTGGGGGGCCATTGGAACGTAACAGGGGGCCACCCCCTGTTTCTAGTAATTTAAATGCCGCGTTCGCTTTTGAGATCCCTCTCGTTACCCTGAAGTGTTAGCTGCAACACACAACCGACACATTCGCTCGTTTTCCCCCATCCAACGTGCGCCGTATATATACGGCGAATGTAGGGAAGGGGTTAATCCATGTGGTGACGGCTCTGAGAAAATATTTCTCTCAATGATCAATAAGTGAGGTTCTGTATGTCACACATGATGATGTCCCCTGTATGATTTCCATCTTCTCCTTTCTTCATAAAGACGTCTGCAGTACTAGATCCTCCAGTTCCTCCAGTTTTCTCATCTTCTCCACAACGTTCCTTCTCCTGAATGACCCACCAAGGATGGACAAGGACAGGAATGAGATGAGCAGAAGAATATTAGACTTCACCTTGGAGATCATCTACCTGTTGAGCGGAGAGGTAAACTTTTCTACATTATAGAACAAGTCACACATAGGGAAGGGACAATACATAATAGGAAGAATCCAGTGTCCTGTATAACAGCGTCCAGACCTTCCAAGTGACGTCAAGAAGCTGAAGATCAGCCACCAATATGGTCAGTGATGTGTCATGTCACCAATGCAGCAATAGTAATGTTGTAGAGTAATGAGAATGACAAGGAACCAGGAGGATCAGGATGACTATATAGAAACATACAAGATGACGGCAGGAGGAGAGCACATGGTCCAGCTTGATGCCCTTAATATTATTTCCTTTTTTAGTTTTGGCCTCGTTCTATTTTCTCAATGTCTTTTTGTATGTGAGGTCTCCAGTATTACAGATGTGGGGTCGCTAGAGGTCTATACAGCGGGGTCACAATCTCCCTCTTTCTACTGAGGGGGGAATACTGTGTTCAGTTCTCTAAATGTCTCTCTCCATACACAGGAGTACACAATAGTGAAGAAGACATCGGGTGACTGTACGACTCCCATCATCCATGAGTCAGGAGGATGGAGCAGTAGTCAGAGCCCCATCACAGAGCCTCCCCCTCACTCCCGGATACATGAGAAGAAGATCTTAGAACTGATCTACAAGATGACTGAGCTGCTGACTGGAGAGGTGACACTGCTGGGAATGCTGGGAAATTCTACAGTAACAGCACTGGAGGTGTCTGGGTAATGACTGTATCATTGTGTATGTCAGGTTCCTATAAGGTGTCAGGATGTCACTGTCTATCTCTCCATGGAGGAGTGGGAGTATCTAGAAGGACACAAGGATCTGTACGAGGAGGTCATGATGGAGGACTACCGGCCGCGCACATCACAAGGTGAGATATAGATATATAATTTATATATTATTAATTTTTTTGTTGAAGTGTTAATTTCATCATGTGCAGTATTTACAGACCTGTAATTCCTGATCTCAGATCACACGCTCCTTGCTTTGCTGCAGTGCTGCACTAGGGAATGGTCACAGATTTGTAGTAGAAGTTTCTATATAACTGAATGTTGTTCTTTCTGCAGCAGGTAAATGAATTTTTACTAACCGCAATCAGATGAGTTGGACAATCACAGAAATTTCTGCCACCATTTTTCCATGTGTGAACATAGTCTTATATAACCAGCGACTGATCTGCGACTGATGTGGGAACAGCAGACATGACAATCATGTCCAGATATAACAAAGGACAACTGTCTCGTACTGAAAACATGATTTCAGTACGGGACAGTTGTCCTGCTGCGAGGCAGGGACTCCTAGCATCGTACATAAGTATGATGCTAGGAGCCCGGCTCCCTGCACTGTTTTCGGTCCGGTACTTGCGGCCGAAATACGCCTGTCAATTACGGACGTAATTAGTGTTTGTGCACATACCCTAAGACACAATACACAGGGTCAGTGGTAGTAATGTAGAATAGGGATCTGTTCGATTGTCAGCCGGGGCAGGGAGGTATTTTCTACTTTATGTAGAATTGGGTCTTTGTCGTGTAAAGATTGTTTTTTACCTTCCTCTGGATCTACTGGGATTCGTTGTGTAAATTAAATAGTTACATATCCCATAATTTAATAATTATACATCACCTTTTCTTAGAACTTTTTATTGTGCTGTTCCTCTGTTATTCCTCCTAGAAATGTATGAATGATTTGACATCTAGTGTGTTACCATCTGGGGGCGTGTCCATATAGTCTGACAATGTCCAATCAGTGCTGACAATATCAGAAGGTGTAGGGACACGACTATTTCCAAAAGGGAATGGTAACACCCTTTTCTGAATTTAATCTTACATTTCCAGTAGGAATAACAGGAACGGCATGGTGCAGAGTTCTGAGAAAAAATGCTCCAGAATTGTTGATTCACGGGGAATACAATTATGCACTAAAATAGACGTGTGAGGAGAGCCGACAAGTCCTCTATAAAGTATTTTTTGTCATCCTCTGGATGAATTGGGATTTGTCAGTCTAAAAAGTTTAAACTTGATGGACTTAGACCTTGTTTAACCCACTAACTATGTAAAATGTCTCTCTCTGTCTAGCCTGATCAGCCATAACATTAAAACCACCTGCCTAAGATTGTGTAGGTCGCCCTCAGGCTGCCAAAACAGCTCTGACCCATGGAGATGTGACATCTCCATGAGATCTGGCAAAAGACGTTAGCAGCAGATCTTTCAAGTCCTGTAAATTGTGAGGTGCGGGCTCCATGAATCAGACTTGTTCTCCAGACCATCCCACAGATAATCGATCGGATTGAGATCTGGGGTATTTGGAGCCAAGTCAACTCCTTGAACCATTCCTGATCAATATTTGCATTTTGTCAGGGGGCATTATCCTCCTGAAAGAGGGCACTGCCGTTAGGGATACCGCTGCCATAACGGTTACTTGTCTGCAACAATGTTTAGGTAGGTGGTACGTGTCACATTTACATGAATTCTGGGACCAACAGAACATTGTCCAGATCATCACACTGCCTCTACCGGCTTCTCTTCCCATAATGCATCCTGCTGCCATCTCTTCCACAGGTAAGTGACATAACCCGGCCGTCCACATGATGTAAAAGAAAACAGGATATATCGGACCACGTCACGTTTTATTGCCCAGTTCTGATACTGCCTATTGTAGCCACTTTTGGTGGTGGACAGGGGTCAGCATGGGCGCCCTGACTGGTCTGCGGCTACACAGCCCATACGCAGTAAGCTGTGATTCTCTGCGTGTACAGACACCTTTCTATTATAGCCAGCAGTGACTTTTAGGCCTGGTTTACACGAGCGTGTGCGTTTTGCGCACGCAAAAAATGCGGCGTTTTGCGTGCACAAAAGGCACTTACCAGCTCCATGTGTCAGCCCTGTATGATGCGCGGCTGCATGATTTTCGCGCGGCCGCCATCATGATGACACTCCGTTTGGATGTTTGTCAACAGAAAAGCACGTGGTGTTTTCTGTTTGCAAACATACTTTTGACTGCTGTTGCGCGAATCACACGCATCCCATGGAAGTGCTTCCGTGTGGTGCGCGTGATTTTCACGTACCCATTGCCTTCAATGGGTGCGTGATGCGCGAACAGCGCACAAATTTAGGACATGTCGTGAGTTGTTTTTTTTTAGCGGACTCACGCTGAGCAAAACTCACGGACTGTCTGCATGCCCCCATAGACTTTTATATAGGTCCGTACGACACGCGTGAAAAGCACGCGCGTCGCACGGACGTATATCACGATCGTGTAAACGAGGCCTTACAGTAATTTGTCGTACATAACCCTTCCGTGGGTTGGGACCAGATGAGCTCACGCACATTGAGTCTTGACCTCCAATCACCCTGTTGCCGGTACATCGGTTGTCCTTCTTTGGAGCACTTTTGGTAGGTACGAACCTTTACATACCAGAAACACCCCACAAGACTGGCAGTTTTTGGGGATACTCTGACCAATTTGTCCTTTGTAATTTTATACTTCTCCATGTTTCAAACACATTAACTTAATGAACTGACTATTCACTTCGTGTCTAATATCCCCCCTTTGTCAGGCGCCATTGTCACGAGATCATCAATGTTCTTCACTTCACCTGTCAGTGGTTTTAATGTTATGGATGATCAGTGTATATATGGAGGAGGACAGTGTAGTTCTTCTCATAGACTCACAGAAAACCAATTACTGGTAAATGTATTCATAAATATTATTTTTTTCCCCATTCGCCATAACAGCACCAGGGAAATTAAACTTGGAGGTTTATAACTATAGCGCTTCCTCCAACACCTCAGTGGTTTTCCATCCCTTGTAGAGAGGAATCTTGGAGTAGTTGTTTTCTTTACAGGTACTTTGTCTGACCGTGGGTTCCCTCTCGTAAATTTTGACTTCCCATATAAGCAGGGAGTATTGTTCCTGGTCAACAATCTGGTACTCTTTTGTTTGGCACGGGGCTCTAATAATAGGACCCATGTGTGCTGGCGATTTCAGGTGTATTCACATCCTTAGGAGACAAATGCAATTGAATACTATGGTGGAGTAGAAGGCAGTCTAACAGGGGTAACACAACAAAGCTCAGGCAATGAAGGAAGGGGCAGGGCCCTTCTTATAATCCAGGGTGATCATGGGAGCAATTAGTCAATCTAAAACGTGTGTGCTCTGGCCCATTAAGGCCGGGAATTAGATTGAGTGCACACCCCAGTGGTCACTGCAGGACAGGATGGCCGCATGTGCTGGCATCTCTAGGGAGGAAGACATCTGCAGGATGATAGGAGTCTGCGACCGCGGACATTACAGTATGCCCCCTCTTCTTGGGGCCAGAATGAGAGAGGAACTTCTTAATGAGGGAAGACGTTTCGGTTCTCCTCTGACTCCCAGGACTTCTCTTCTAGACCAAACCCCTTCCAATACACCAAGTAAAAGGCTTTTCCTCTTGAATCAAGATCTCCTTTACCTGAAATACATCGGCAGAACCGCTGGGGGCAACTACAGGGCTAAGAGTCTTAGAGTAGCGGTTCAGGACCACAGGCTTCAGAAGAGACACGTGAAAGGAGTTGGGGATTCTGAGGGTAGGATATCGGACAGCCAAAGCTTATAAGAGACCGGGTTGATCTGCTGGAGGATCTCAAAGGGTCCGAGGAACCTGGGAGCGAATTTGCACGATGGCACCCTCAGCCGGATATTGCATGAGGACAGCCAGACCTTGGTACCCAGAAGAAATTGGGGAGGCTCTCTTCTTCTTGTGTCTGCCTTCGCTTCATGCGGCTGACCGCCAGCAGAGTAAAGGATCAGGTTTGCTGACAGATTTTAAGGAAGTCCCTGAATGCAGAGTCAGCTGTAGGCACCTGGAACGTAGCTTGCACAGGGAGGGGAATTTGTGGCTGTTGACTGTAGACATTAAAGAACGGTGTAGAAGCGGTAGACTCACTTGTGTGGTTGTTATAGGAGAACTCGGCCCAAGGAAGAAGCTGCACCCAGTCATCATGCTGCCTGGAGATGAAGTGTCGTAGATAGTTCTCCATGATTTGGTTTGATCCTCTCGACTTGGCCATTGGACTGGGCTGAGGAAAAGTTCAAGTTTACATCAAGGAGTTTGCAGAGGGTTCTCCAAAACTTTGAGGTGAACTGAAGCCCCCGATCCGACACGATATGCAGAGGTAAGCCATGCAGGCGGAAGATGTGTTGGATGAAGACGTCGGCCAGTCGAAAGGCAGAAGGTATACAACCACCCTGACCGCACTGCATCCAGTAGAGGGAGGCAGGTCCGTAACAAAGTCCATTGCTATATGCTGCCAGGGAGCATTGGGCACAGGCAGCGGCTGGAGCAGGCCAGCAGACTTGGAGTGAGCAACCTTGTTAGCCGCGCGCATCGTGCAGGACGAGACAAAGTCCATGATGTCTTTGGGCAGCGTGGGCCACCAGAAATGACTGGCAATCAGGTCTCGTGTTTTACGGACACCCACGTGACCCGCCAGTCTAGAACTGTGTCCCCAGCGAAGGATTCTTCTGTCTGCCAAGTGCTCAAAAGTCCTCCCCGGAGGGTTGTCTCTTACTTGCAAAGGATTGACAGAGATAATGCAGGACGGATCAATGATGTTTTGTGGAGACTCCATGTTGTCCTCTATCTCGAATGACCTGGACAAGGCATCAGCCCTCACATTCTTATCGGCAGGGCGATACTGGAGCTCAAACTGGAACCTGGCAAAGAACAGCGACCACCTGGCTTGACGGGGGTTCAGTCATTGGGCCGTCTGGAGATAGGTGAGGTTCTTGTGGTCAGTAAATATCAGGATGGGATGGACTGCACCCTCTAGTAGATGTCTCCACTCCTCCAGGGCCAATTTGATGGCCAGTATCTCCCGATCCCCAATCGAGTAGTTGCGCTCTGCAGAAGAGAAAGTTTAGAGTAACAAAACTGTCGAGATACATCAGGATGATGGAAGGTAGAGGCTGACGTGAAGGCACTCTTCAGGCTTTTAAATGCGGATTCCGCTACTGGAGTCCACACCTTGGCGTTCATGCCTTTTTTGGTGAGGGTGGAGATGGGAGCTGCCAGTGAGAAGTTTGGGATGAACTGCAGGTAGAAATTGGCGAATCACAGGAAACGCTGTATGGACCTTAAGCCTTGAGGATGTGGTCATTCCAGGACGGCCTTTACCTTCTCAGGATCCATCTTGAGGCCTTTATCCGAGATGATGTAGCCCAGGAAGGGTAGAGCATTTCTCTCAAACACGCACTTCTTCAACTTGGCATACAGGCGATTCTCCCTTAATCTCAGCAAAACTTGACGGATGTCTCTGATGAGTCGTCGGGTCTGGATAAAAATGTAAGATGTCATCAAGATAGACCACAACACAGACATAGAGGAGGTCACGGAAGATGTCATTAACAAATTCTTGGAAGACCATGGGAGCATTACACAGACCGAAGGGCGTCACCAGGTATTCATAGTGCCCGTCTCGGGTGTTAAATATAGCGAATCCGGACTAGGTTGTAAGCCCCACGCAGGTCTAGTTTAGAAAAAATCTTGGCTCCTCGTATGCGGTCAAAAAGCTCAGAAATCACTGGCAATGGATATCTATTTTGATCTGGTTGAGACCCCGGTAGTCGATGCAGGGTTGAAGAGATCCGTCCTTTTTGATAAAGAAGAACCCGGCCGGGGAGAAGGATTTTCGTATGAAGCCCCTCTCCAAATTCTGCTTAATATAGGCGGACATAGACTGAGTCTCTGGCAAGGAGAGAGGGTATACCCTTCCACGGGGAAGGGATGTGTCAGGAACCAGTTCAATTGGGCAACCATACACCCAGTGTGGGGGCAGAGTCTCCGCCTCCTTCTTGCTAAAAACATCCGCAAACTGAATATTGAGAAGGCAATCCTGCCAATGACTGAGGCTGGGGAGGCTGGGCCAGATGGATGTTCCCCAGGCAGCGGTTGAGGCACTTGGACCCCACTGGAGAACCTCTCCAGAATTCCATTCCACAACTGGGGCATGTAGTCGGAGGGTTAGTACTGCCCGGAGGTGTAGTAGGAGAAACAGCAGAGGCAATAGGAGCAGGTGCTGGGGAAACTGCAGCTTGCACATCCAGCCAATGTGCAATAATGTTCAACGCCTGGAGGAGTTGGTCCTGTCGAGACCGGAGGTCTAGCATATCCGCTCACATCACTTGTGACGTCGTCATGGTCTTGGGTTGACCAGCGGGTCCATCGCCTGAGCTTACTGTCATGATGGTTGTGGACCCACTGGGCCGTCCTGCCGTAGCGGGATAGCAGCTGGCCAAACGGGATACCAAGGCAAAGTCAATTGTTCGAATAAGGGTACCTGTGGCAATACAGACAGTAGCGATGGCAAGCTCTGTTGCGACCTTGGCAGCAGGAAGACACCAGGCGTGGCAAAATACAGCAGGCGTATTATACGACACAAAACGACTCCAACTTTTTACGGCACAGGAACAAGGTAGCACGGGATGCAGGTAGCATGAACAGGAAAACTGGGAACTGGAAAACACTAAGGGACCATTTGCAAAGACTAACACGGGTAACACAACAACGCTCAGGCAATGAAGGAATGGGCAGGGCCCTTCTTATAGTCCATGGTGACCATGGGAGCAATCAGTCAATCTAAAACATGTGTGTTCTCTGGCCCATTAAGGCCAGAAATGAGCTTGTGCACACCCCAGTGGTTACTGCAGGACAGGACGGCCGCATGTGCTGGCATCTCTGGGGAGGAAGACATCTGCATGATTATAGAAATCTGAGGTCTGCGATCGCGGACGATACAATAGGCCTGCGGCTTACAAAGCACTGGGACCGCGGCGCAGTTGGTGAGAAGCACAACATTGTCATTTTGGCTCTGATCAATAAGCATAGAAGTGTTGAGGGAGGTGTCTGATATATATATACAGTAGTCATGGATTTAGTCACTGTGTGATTCCTACAGATGGATCCAGTAGGAGAGATGTCCCTGTCCTCTGTATTCCCAGGATTGTCCAGAGGAAAATCACAATGTCCCAGAGAATCATCAGGTAGATGAAGCTGAGTTCTATACCAGAACTATATAGGGGTGTGTGGACCTTTTTGGTCCTGCGGTCATAGATGTGGTCATAGATTTTGGTGGTTTCTTATGTTGATCTGTTAGATTCTTCGCACTCTCTGCTGTATTGTACTGAATTGTTACATATGTGAAATCAGGGGGATGATCTGACTAATATGAAAGTGGAGGGTGATGCAGAAAAAGAATGGGTGATCGGCGATCAACCGTATAAGAGTGGAGTGGAGGAGGAAATTCCAGAAGATGTTACCACAGGTAAGTAATAATGAATTTAGAAAGTGAAATGGGAGGTTTGTTAAACTGTTGTCCAGCCCTTAAAAATTGATGGCCTATCCTCATGATAGGCCATCAATAGCTCAAAATAGTCATGCTCCTCAGTACCCAACAATGTTATGATATGGTACCTGCATTTCAGAGCTTTGAATATTCTTGCAAATAAAAGCAAAACTGTTCAATTTTGCCGCAATTTTTTATAAAGTCAAGGCATAATGCCACGATTTCCTGCAATTCTCTGCAAAAGACATATTTTTAGTGTTGGGTGAGAACTCTGTACATGCAGCTTTTTAGTTATTATTGAGAAATACTTGCAGCAAACATTAGATATCTAGGACAAAGTGCACATCGGAGTCAGATGCTGGAAATTCAGAAAAAATCTTTAACAAAGCAGACAGATGCAAGACGCTACTGTAAGGAATACATGAGCGAGTTCAGGTAGGCTATGAGTACAGGGAGCTTTAGCAGAGAGAGGCATCCCCATTTTCTGCATGTCTACTGTTCTCTGTAACTAGGGACTGAATTTGTAGAACAACCACAGGTCGACAACAAGTTATAGAAAAGGAGTCACCTAGTGGCAGTTACTTTATACAGACTTTGCAAGGATAATGCAGACATTTTTTAAAGAGCGAAAGTAGCAAAATTCCTAGATATCAGGTATACTATTAGATTAACACAAGTTTTTCATTAAACATTATTGTCCATTTAAAGTGTTTTTGAAAGATTTATAAGGCTGGAATTAGGCAATTCAATTTCTGTGGCAGTATTTGGTGAATTTTTTTGAGCCAACTCCAGTGCTGGTTTTGAAAGGAATGGCTCAAACCTTTCCTTCCTGCTGGATCCACTTCTGATTGACTATATAAAAAAAAAACCTGCATGCAGCCTAATATGTCATAAAGTTGTCTACTTTGTGGTTTGAAAAATCTAAAAATCACAAAATTAATTTTTAATCCTAACAGAAGATGCCAGTAAGAACTCTGAGGGAAACTTAATGTTTTCGATAAATTATGAAGTAGAAGATGAAGATATCAAGCAACAGTCTTCAGGAAAAAAACACATTGCCCTTAATGTACATCCAGAGCTTCACAGTAAAGATCTATCATATAATTCCCCTAATCATGAGGAACCTTCTCCTGACCAATCACAGATTGTTACCACATGTGCAGCTCAGGAAATTTCAGGTCTTTATAAGCACAGAAGAATTCACGCAGGAGAGAAGCCGTATTCATGTTCAGAATGTGGGAAATATTTTACACGCAAATTAAATCTTGTTGCACATGAGAGAATTCACACAGGAGAGAAACCATATTCATGTCCAGATTGTGGGAAATGTTTTACAACAAAATCAAATCTTGTTTCACATATGAGAAATCACACGGCAGAAAAGCCGTATTCATGTTCAGAATGTGGGAAGTGCTTTAGAGATCAAGCAGATCTTACTTTACATGAGAGAATTCACACAGGGGTAAATGCACATTCATGTTCAGAATGTGGAAAATATTTTACAAAAAAATCACAACTTACTTTACATGAGAGAATTCACACAGGAGAAAAGCCGTATTCATGTTCAGAATGTGGAAAATGTTTTCGAGAAAAATCATACCTTGTTATACATGAGAGAATTCACACAGGAGTGAAGCCGTATTCATGTTCAGAATGTGGGAAATATTTTACACGCAAATCATATCTTGTTACACATAAGAAAACTCACACAGGAGAGAATCTGTATTCATGTTCAGAATGTGGGAAATGTTTTACAATCAAATCAAATCTTGTTAAACATGAGGGAATTCACACAGGACTGAAGCCGTATTCATGTTCAGAATGTGGGAAGTGCTTTAGACTTAAAGCACAGCTTACTTTACATGAGAGAATTCACACAGGAATAAAACCATATTCATGTTCAGAATGTGGGAAATGTTTTGCAGATCAATCAAGTCTTGTTAAACATAATTTAAGTCACGCAGGAGAGAAGCCGTATTCATGTTCAGAATGTGGGAAATGTCTTCCAGATAAATCAAGTCTTGTTAAACATGAGAGAATTCACACAGGAGAGAAGCCGTATTCATGTTCAGAATGTGGGAAATGTTTTAGAGAAAAATCATACCTTGTTAGACATGAGAGAAGTCACACAGGAGAGAAACCATTTTCATGTTCAAAATGTGGGAAATGTTTTGTACTAAAATCAATTCTTGCTAAACATGAGAGAAGTCACACAGGAGAGAAGCCATATTCATGTTCAGAATGTGGGAAATGTTTTGCACATAAACCAAATCTTGTTACACATGAGAGAATTCACACAGGAGTGAAGCCGTATTCATGTTCAGAATGTGGGAAAAGTTTTGCACATAAACCAAATGTTGTTAAACATGAGAAAACTCACAGAGGGGAGAAGACATTTTGATGTTCTATATATGGAAAATATTTTACATGAAATAAAATGTTACAACTCATCAAAAAAATTGCATCAAAAAATCCTGTATTCTTGTTTGGAATGTGGGAAAAGCTATAGGAGGGAAAAAAAATATTTTTAACTCACCAGGTTATTCACAGACAATAACCCCTTGGTGACTCAGCAAATTATGGCCTTGTAAACACAGACCCATTGTTTTAAAATCCGATGTGTCACTTTGTGAGATTAATTTAACCCCTTAAGGACACAGCCACTTTTGGACCATATGACACAGCCTCATTTTTTAAATCTGACGTGTCTTACTTTATGTGGAAATATTTTGGGAATGCTTTTACCTATCGAAACGAGTCTGAGATTGTTTTCTCGTGACATATTGTACTTTAAGTTAGTGAAAAAATTTGGTCAATATATTCAATATTTTTGTGTGAAAAACACCAAAATTTAGAGAAAATTTGCAAAAAATTAGCATCTTCTAATTTCAAATGTATCTGCTTGTAAGACAGATAGTTATACCACACAAAATAGTGACTAGCTAACATTTCCCATATGTGTACTTTAGATTGGCAGAATTTTTTGAACATCCTTTTATTTTTCTAGGACGTTACAAGGCTTATAAATTTAGCAGCAATTTCTCTAATTTCAAAGAAAATTTCAAAAGCCTATTTTTTTAAGGGACCAGATCACTTCTGAAGTGGCTTATATATTAGGAACCCCCACAAATCACCACATTTTAAAAACTGCACCCTTAAATTATTCAAAACAGCATTTAGAAAGTTTCTTAACCCTTTATGCGTTTCACAGGAATTAAAGCAAAGTGGAAGGGAAATTTGCAAATTTCATTTTGTTTTGCAGAAATTCCATTTTAATCCATTTTTCCTGTAATACTGAAGGTTTTTACCAGAGAAACACAACTGAATATTTATTGCCCTGATTTCTGAAGTTTTTAGAAATATCCCACATATGGCATTAGTGCGCTACTGGACTGAAACAAAAGCCCCAGAAGCAAAAGAACACCTAGAGGATTTTTGGGCCTTCCTTTCCTTAAATTATATTTCAGGCACCATGTCAGGTTAGAAGAGGACTTGTGGTGCAAAAATAAAGGAAACACCCCAATAAAGACCCCATTTGGAAACTACACCGCTTGAGGAATTCATCTAGGGGTGTAGTGAGCATTTTGACCCCACAGGTGTTTCATAGATTTCATTAGAATTGTGCAATGAAAATGAAAAATTACATTATTTTCCAATAAGATGTAGCTTTACCTCAAAATGTTTAATTTTTTTCAACAAATAAATGAGGAAAAGCACCCCAACATTTGTAAAGCAACTTCTCCAGAGTACGGAAATACCAAACATGTGTTCATAAACTGCTGTTTGGGCAAGCGGCAGGATTCGGAAGGGAAGGCACGCCATTTAGCTTTTGGAGCACTGATCTTGCTGGATTCATTTCTCTGCACCATGTTGCATTTGTAAAGCTCCTAAGGTACCAGTACAATGGAAAACCCCCAAAAGTGACTCCATTTCGGAAACTACACCCCTTTGCGGAATTCATCTAGGGGTGTAGTGAGCATTTTGAACCCACAGGTATTTCATAGATTTCATTAGAATTGGGCAGTAAACCTGAAAAATTTAATTTTTTTTCCACTAAGAGGTAGCTTTAGGTCAAAATGTTTCATTTTCTCATAAAATAAAGGAGAAAAAGCACAATAATATTTGTAAAGCAACTTCTCCAGAGTACGGAAATATCCCATATGTGGTAATAAACCACTGTATGAATACACATCAGGGCTCAGAAGGGAAGGAGCGCCATTTTGCTTTTGGAGAGCAGATTTTGCTGGATTGGTTTTTCTGCACCATGTCGCTTTTGCAAAGCACCTTAGGTACCAGTACAGTGGAAACTACCCAAAAGTGACTCTATTTGGCAAACTACACCCATTGAGGAATTCATCTAGGGGGGTAGTGAGCATTTTGACCCCACAGGTGTCTCATAGATTTTATTAGAAATGGGCAGTGAAATTGAAAAATTACATTCTTTTCCAATAAGACGTAGCAGAAATTCAACATTTTTCATTTTCTCATCAAATAAAGGAGAAGAAGAGCAACTTCTCCAGAGTACGGAAATACCCATGTGGTCATAAACTGCTCTTTAGACATACAGCAAGGCTCTAAAGGGAAGGAGCACCATTTAGTATTTGGAGTGGAGATTTTACAAGGTTCGTTTTTTGACACCATGTTGCATTGAGCTATAGTACCAATACAGTGGTACCCCTGAAAAATTACTCCGTTTTGTAAACTAAATCCCTCAAAAAATGTATCTAGGGGTGTAGTGAGCATTTTGACCGCACAAGTGTTTTGCAAAAATGAGTAAACAATAGATGTCGCAGATTGAAAATTGACGTTTTCCACAGATAGGCCATTTCAGTGCCCAGCTTGTACCACCGTAGACACACATCCCATAAATTGTTAAGCAGGTTCTCCAGAATACAGTAATACCCCATATGTGGTCATAAATTGCCATTTGGACACACTGCCAGGCTCAGTTGGACCACCATTTGGCTTTTGAAGCGCAGATTTTAGTGGTATTTTATTTTATAATGTGGGGGCATATGTAAGCTGGGCGGAGTACATCAGGGTATATGTAAACTGTGCGTAGTACATCAGGGTATATGTAAACTGTGCGTAGTACATCAGGGTATATGTAAACTGTGCGTAGTACATCGGTATATGTAAGCTGGGCGGAGTGCATCAGGGCATAATAGGATGATGTAATAATGGGGAGAATGAATAATCCATGGATTGGTGTGGTACGCTTTGAACCAATCCTTTATACACAGGCCGGGTTTATTGGGTATTATACAAAATATCTGCGCTCCAGTATTGCCTAATCTTTGACTTCTTCACTAGCCCTATAAACAGCACAAGGCCCTAAAGTTTCCTCATCTCTGCTGCATGGGGTCCATTTGTGGGGTCCAGCAAATGTGAGATGATGTGGGGTATTTAGTGAAATTCTACGGGACCTAAAAAATTAGTCTGGGCCGTCATGTTGCGTCACTGCGTTTTGAGAGTCATAACGTGTTATTTTTCCGTTGACGGAGCTGTGTGAGGGCTTTTTTTTGTGGAACGAGCTGTAATTTTTACTGGTTCCATTTTGGGGTACATGCGATTTTTTTATTTTTTTTCTATCACTATTTATTCCATTTTTTGGGGAGATAAGGAAACCAAAAACTTTTTTTTGTTGTTTTTTTTAGTGTTCACCATTCAGTATAAACAACATGTTAACTTTATTCTGCGGGTCGATACGATTACAGTGACACCAAATTTATATGGTTTTTTTTACGTTTCACTACGTTCCCACAATAAAAATATTATTTTCTAAAAAAAAATAACTTTTTAGTCTCGCCATTTTCCGACAGCCATAACTTTTTTATTTTTTAGTTGATATCGCTGCGGGAGGGCTTGTTTTATGCGTGATGAAATGTAGTTTCTATTGGTACCATTTTGTGTTACTTACAACTTTTTGATCACTATTTATTAAAAATTTTTTGAGACAAGATGACCAAAAAATAAAATGCTGTCATTGTTTTTTATTTAAAAAATTGACGCTGTACACCGTGCGGTAAAAATAATGTGACATTTTTATAGATCAGGCCGTTCCAAACGTGGCGATACCTATTATGTATAGTTTTTTTTCATGTTTTCATTTTTTTTCTAATAATAAAGGAGTTGATCAGGGAAACAGGGCGATTATTGTTTTTATTAGTTAAAACTTTTATTTATTTATTTTTCTTTAACATTTTATTTTACTTTTTTCACTTTTTTTTTTTTACACTGACCTGGGGACTTGAAGATCTGGTCTTATGATCCCCGGTACGATACACTGCACTACTTATGTAGTGCAGTGTATTGTAACTGTCATTCATCATCTGACAGTTAGCATATTGGGTCCTGCCTCGGGCAGGACCTAATAGGCTTCCGTACCTGGGCAACCAGGAAGCCTAGCAACGGCTTCCTGGTTGCCATAGCAACCATCACCACCTGCGATCCTTCGCGGGGGTACAGAGGGAGCTCCCTCCCTCTGTCAACCACTTCAATGTGGCGGACGCCATTGACAGCTGCATTGAAAGCGTTAAAGGTCTGCGATCGGCGGTAACAGCCATCGCATCGGGATGTCAGCTGTGTATGACCGCTGACAGCCGCTGAAGATAAAGCGCGCACAGCTCCTGTGCTCGCTTTATCTACAGGGCGTGACTGTACGCCCGAGTGCGGGAATGCACTTTGTATCTGGACGTACAGTCACGCCCAATAGCGGGAAGTGGTTAAATGTCCTTTACACTTTCCTGATATCTGCCGCGTAGATACAGCACTGTTGGAAAAGCATTTCCACAAACCGCTGTGCATGCATGGCAGGGAGTCTGCATCATCACCAGTGGGTGTCAGCTGTACAGTCCTGGCCGAAAGATTTTTCACAAAATTTGCTGCTTCAGTTTTTATAGGGGCAATTTACATTCTCTAGATTGTTATGAAGAGTGATTAGATGAATTGTAATTAATTGCAAAGTCATTCCTTGCCATGAAAATTAACTTAATCACAAAAAAAACATTTCCACTGCATTTCAGCCCTGCCACAAAATGACCTGCTAACATGATTTCAGTGATCTTCTCGTTCGCTCAGGAGAAAGTGTTAACGAGGACAAGGCAGATATCACCCTGTCATGCTGATTGAATTAGAAGAGAAGACTGGTTGCTTTAAAAGGGGGATGGTTTTTGACATGTCACTTCTGCCCATTAAGGACCGTGGTGTGATGACGACTGTGCTCTCCCCACCATTCTCTCTCCGTGCTGAATGCTGCAGATGCCATGCACTGCTAGCCTCCAGGGGCCACTGCTGAATATTCTGGGCTGACCCCTGGAGTTTGTGGTAAGCTTGAGCGGGATTGATTGCCCTCACCCTGAATTTATCCTCTTCCTTTAAATGTATGTGGTGCCAGCCTGCTGTGGCATCACAGATATCTTCGCTGGCCTGATGTGATACTGGCGCTACTGTGCTATTGTCTCTGTGCTGCTCCACCTGTACTGCTCCACCTGTGTTGCCCCACCTATGATAGTTTGCCTGGTCTCCCTGTAGCTAGGGGGTTAATCCAACTTAGGGGCTGAGTTGTGCAAATGCTCTTAGGAGCTCTGGAGTGCCCTGAACTTTTAACTTGACCACATATGAGGAATAGTCTGTTAAACATTAAAAGCAAGTCACTAGATTAGCTATATATCTACAGTAGATATAAAAAGTCTACACACCACTGTTAAAATGCCAGGTTCTTGTCATGTGAAAAAATCCGTACAAGATGAATAATTTCAGAACTTTATCCACCTTTAATGTGACCCATAATCTGTACAATTCCATTGAAAAACAAACTGAAATCATTTAGAGAGGAAAATAAAAATAACAAAACTACAATAATGTTGTTGCATAAGTGTGAACACCCTCCTATAATTAGGGATGTGGTTGTGTTCAGAATTAGCCAATCACATTTAAACTTATGTTAAATAGTAGTCAGTACACAGCTGTCATTATTTAAAGTGATTCTTAGTAACCCCATATAAAGTTCAGCTGTTCTATTAGGATTTTCCTGACATTTTCTTTGTTGCATGTGGCAGCAAAAGCCATGGTCCATAAAGAGCTTACAACACATCAAAGGGATCTGATTGTTGAAAGGCATAAGTCAGGGGAAGGGTAACAAAGAATTTCCAAAGCATTAGATATACCATGGAACACAGTGAGACGGTCATCAAAAAGTGGATTACATTTGGCACAACAGTGACATTACCAAGAACTGGACGTCCCTCAAAACTTGATGAAAAGACAAGATGAAAATTGGTCCGGGAGGCTACCAAGAGGCCTACAGCAACATTACAGGAGCTGCAGGACTTTCTGGCGGGTACTGGTTGTGTAGTGCATATGACAACAATCTCCAGTATTCTTCATATGTCTGGCCTGTGGGGTAGGGTGGCAAGATGGAAGCCTTTTCTAACAAAGAAAAACATCCAAGCCTGGCTATGTTTTGCAAAGACCTACATCAAGTCTGCCAAAAGCATGTGGGAAACCGTGTTATGGTCTGATGAGACCAAGGTCGAACTCTTTGGCCATAATTCCAAAAGGTATGTTTGGCGCAAAGCCAACACTGTACATCATCAAAAGAACACCATACCCACAGTGAAGCATGGTGGAGGCAGCATTATGCTCTGGGCTGTTTTTCTGCAGCTGGAACTGGGGCTTTAGTCAAGGTGGAGGGAATTATGAACAGTTTCAAATACCAGTCAATATTGGCACAAAACCTGCAGGCCTCTGCTAAAAAGATGAAGAGGAATTTCAGTTTGACAACGACCCAAAGCCTCCAAATCAACAAAGGAATGGCTTCACCAGAAGATCAAAGTTTGGGAAAGGCCCAGCCAGAGCCCAGACCTGAACCCTATTGAAAATCTGTGGGGTGGCCTAAAGAGGGCTGTACACAGGAGATCCCCTCGTAATCTGACAGATTTGGAGCAATTTTGCAAGGAAGAGTGGGCAACAATGTGGGCTGTTTTGTTAAGGACAGAAATGTCCAAAGAGTGTATTCTAGAGTAAAATACTCCTAGCATCAATAACTCAGATAGCCTTACCCATAATAGTAGTCCTGGTAGCCTGGATACCTGTGTGTAGAACCCCGACGCACGTTTCGTGATATCCGCTTCCTCAAGGCTATCTGAGTTATTGATGTTAGGAGTATTTTACTCTAGAAAACACTCTTTGGACATTTCTGTCCTTAACAAAACAGCCCACACTCAAACAACTAAATTTATACATGATAGCACACTGCCCTATTCATATGTCCTCAATTTAAGGACTTTAAATACATTGTACACCTGGCTTTCCTATTTACCTGTGTTTATATCATATAGAGTCTCTCCACTCATGTACCTTTTTAACATGTATGTTTTTATATGTATTTAATAAAATTAGTTATTCTTTTATTCATATATACTTGGCTCTATACTCTGTTTCTTGTGTGCATATGTAATTATTATGGAGTTGCCTTTTCATTATACAAGGGAGGTTGTTCCGTAGGGACATTACCTAGCCCATTACTATTTTTTGCATTACGAGATATTAAAGAGGCTCTGTCACCACATTATAAGTGCCCTATCTCCTACATGATGTGATCGGCGCTATAATGTAGGTGACAGTAATGCTTTTTATTTAGAAAAACGATCTATTTGAAACCACTTTATTAGCGATTTTTAGGTTTATGTTAATGAGTTTCTTAATGCCTGAGTGGGTGTGTTTTTACTTTCGACCAAGTGGGCGTTGTACAGAGGAGTGTATGACGCTGACCAATCAGTGACCAGTCAGCGTCATACACTCCTCTCCATTCATTTACACAGCAGCATCGCGTTCTTACTAGAACACGATGTGCAGCTACATACACAGACATTAACGTTAATCAAGTGTCCTAAACTGAACTGCATATTCTAGATGAGGCCGCACTAATGCTTTGTAAAGTGGTTATATTATATCCCTGTCCCGCGAGTCCATGCCTCTTTTAATACACGACAATATCTTGACATTGCATGATGTTATTTAATTTATGATATACAAGTACACCAGATCCTTCTCAACAAGTGACTCCCCCAGTGTAGCTCCCCCTAGGACATATGATGCATGCACGTTGTTCGTACCCAGATGCATAACTTTGCAATGATCTACATTAAGCCTCATTTGCCAGTGTGTCCAAATCAGCTTGCAATTCACGAACATCTTCCATAGACTAAACAATACTACATAGCTTGGTGTCATCTACAAAAATAGAAATAGTGCTATTAATCCCATGCTCTATATCATTAATAAATAAGTTGAATAATAGTGGTCCCAGCACTGAGCCCTGGGGTACACCACTTATAACCGGTGAACATTCAATGTAGGAATCATTGAACACAATTCTCTGGGTAGGGTCCTTGAGCCAATTCTCAATCCAGTTACAAACTCTAATTTCTAAACCTATAGTCCTTAATTTACCCGTTAGACGTCTATGAGGGACAGTGTCAAATGCCTTTGCAAAGTCCAAAAACACTATATCCACAGGGGCCCCTCTGTCTAGGCTTCTGCTCACCTCTTCATAAAAACAATTCATGTTGGTTTGACGACTTCTGTCCTTAGTAAAACCGTGTTGGCTGTCACTTGTAATACTGTTTTTTGTCACATACTCCTGTATATAGCCAAAGTAGAAAATTTGAAGCAGCACAAGTCCCGAGTCCTTTGCGGTGCATGCTGTCAAGCCAGGCAAACCCACTCTGGCATAATGCAAATTCTAAGAAAAATAGTAGGACAACAGCACACGTCTCCAGATCTTCAAAACGGTTTTATTGTCAAAACATTTTACGGCAAACAGGCAACGTTTCGACCCATAGTGAGTGAAGGGTCTTTTTCAAGCCTAACATCATATCTAAAAAAATCATCTTTAAATAGGTAGATACAAAAAGTCACATGGTTTATTTCAGCCTGTGAAAATTGTCATCAGTGTCTCCCAGGTGAATTCTACATTCGTTCAATTGACATCAATCAACTTGTTACATAATAAAATGTGTAAAAAAACGACATACAATACATTTTCAATAAACCCACACTCAGGAGGAACATGTCCCTGGCACGTACATATATTGGTCACTGAAATCTGCCGATCCCAATTTTTCCTTGGGGTAGGTGATACACGCATCCCGAGTTTTATATTTGGCGATCCTCTGTTGGATTGTGCCCCTGTATACAGGGACATATTCCTCCTGATTGTCGGTGGTTCCGAGAACCATAAATATAGTGCCGTTCTATATGTATATTCCCTGTTAAAAATAACTGTTCGGGTTCTGGGACTTGGCTCCATGCAATAAGTCAGGGGAATTCAGTAATAAATGCAATGATAATGCATTTACGGTCATATGACCTCACAACCTTCCCCAATCTAACACATGATTGGTGGTTAGTGAGAACTCAATGATCCGATGTGAGCATGCGCAGTGGGTTTTTCAAAACACCGAGATTTCTGCGCGTCATGACGGTAATAGAACATTACCTTGATTTTCTTACCCAGAACAGGTATGATGTTCGTGACAACTATGGGTGAGTGCCAGCTGTAACTCTTATCACTATAATTTATACTTTATGACATATCTATGTATTTTATGTGATTATTTTTAGATATGTTTATACTTGATATTAAACTATTGATTCACATATTTTCTACATGTTCTGCATTAATTGCAAACACTTTATTCTGTACTATTCTATTGTATTGCTCACATTATTGTTAATCATGTATGATTATCTTACATTGCCGATTTGCATGTTTTGCACACTATATATATATATGCTTTGAGCACACGTATTCATTGCTTGAAAATGCCTTCATGGGGAAGGTGAAATGTTGCCTGTATTTTGGGTGAATACATTTTGTATTTTTCTATACTATCGGAGTGCTGCCTCTTCTTGTGGATTGGATCTAATTTTGGTTTCAGATTTTTTGTCAAGATTCCTCTGAGGATAACACCAATATATGCTACAGTGCAGCTCCTACATTCCGTTTGTTTCTTTAATGACAACAAGCCATGTTCAGTGGATGCTACTATAGTGTATGCTTCTGTCACTGATATTACATGTGATATAGAACAGGTTACTAATGGCAACAAGCCATGTTCAGTGGATGCTACTATAGTGTATAACTCTGTCACTGATATTACATGTGATATAGAATAGGTTACTAATGACAACAAGCCATGTTCAGTGGATGCTACTGTAGTGTATGCTTCTGTCACTGATATTACATGTGATATAGAACAGGTTACTAATAGCAACAAGTCGTGTTCAGTGGATGCTACTATAGTGTAGATTCTGTCACTGATATTACATGTGATATACAACAGGTTACTAATGGAAACAAACTGTGTTCAGTGGATGCTACTATAGTGTATTCTTCTGTCACTGATATTACATCTGATATAGAACAGGTTACTAATGACAACAAGCCGTGTTCAGTGGATGCTACTATAGTGTATGCTTCTGTCACTGATATTACATGTGATATACAACCGGTTTTTAATGACAACAAGCCGTGTTCAGTGGGTGCTACTATAGTGTAGCTTCTGTCACTGATATTACATGTGATATAGAACTGAGTACTAATGGCAACAAGCCGTGTTCAGTGGATGCTACTATAGTGTATGCTTCTGTCATTTATATTACATGTGATATAAAACAGGTTACTAATGGCAACAAGCCATGTTCAGTGGATGCTACTATCGTGTATGCTTCACCACTGATATTACATGTGATATACAACAGGTTACTAATGACAACAATCTGGGTTCAGTGGATGCTACTATAGTGTATGCTTCTGTCACTGATAGTACATGTGATATAGAACAGGTTACTAATGGCAACAAGCCGTTTTCAGTGGATGCTATTTTAGTGTAGCTTCTGTCACTCATATTACATGTGATATAGAACAGGTTACTAATAACAACAAGCAGTGTTCAGTGGATGCTACTATAGTGTATGCTTCTGCCACTGATATTACATGTGATATAGAACAGGTTACTAATGACAACAAGCCGTTTTCAGTGGATGCTACTTTAGTGTAGCTTCTGTCACTCATATTACATGTGATATAGAACAGGTTACTAATGACAAGCAGTGTTCAGTGGATGCTACTATAGTGTATGCTTCTGCCACTGATATTACATGTGATATAGAACAGGTTACTAATGACAACAAGCCGTTTTCAGTGGATGCTACTTTAGTGTAGCTTCTGTCACTGATATTACATGTGATATAAAACAGATTACTAATGGAAACAAGCCATGTTCAGTTGAAGCTACTACAGTGTATGCTTCTGTCACTGATAGTACATGTGATATAGAACAGGTTACTAATGGCAACAAGCCGTGTTCAGTGGATGCTACTATAGTGTAGCTTCTGTCACTGATATTATATGTGATATAGAACAGGTTACTAATGACAACAAGCCGTGTTCAATGGATGCTACTATAGTGTATACCTTTGTCACTGATATTAAATGTGATATACAACAGGTTACTAATAACAACAAGCTCTGTTCAGTGGATGCTACTATAGTGTATACTTCTGTCACTGATATTACATGGGATATAGAGGAGGTTACTAATGACAACAAGCCGTGTTCAGTGGATGCTACTATAGTGTATGCTTCTGTCACTGGATAGTACATGTGATATAGAACCGGTTACTAATGACAACAAGCTGTGTTCAGTGGATGCTACTATAGTGTATGCTTCTGTCACTGATATTACATGTGATATACAACAGGTTACTAATGGCAACAAGCTGTGTTCAGTGGATGCTACTATAGTGTTGCTTCTATCACTGATATTACATGTGATATAGAACAGGTTACTAATGACAACAAGCTGTGTTCAGTGGATGCTACTATTGTGTATGCTTCTGTCACTGACATTGTTGTGATATAGAACAGGTTACTAATGACAACAAGCCGTGTTCAGTGGGTGCTACTATAGTGTATACTTCTGTCACTGATATTACATGTGATATTGTAAAGGATCTGCCAGGCACATCTTCTGTGTCAACGCCCGTGGGTAATCAGTCTGCACATGCTCCTATGTCTGTGAGACTGACTCCATCTTCCACCACTCAGGATGGCAGGCTTAGGAGTGGGAGAGCCTATCACAGCCTGGCCAGACGGAGCTAGCTCCCGCCCACTGTCTATTTATACCTGCCTTTCCTGTTCCTCCTTTGCCTGTGATTCTGCTCTGCTTGTTTCCTGGCCCTGCTGCTGCTGCTTGCACTACTGATCCTCTGCTTGTTATTGACCTTGGCTTACTGACCACTCTCCTGCTCAGCGTTTTGTACCTCGTGCACTCCTAGTTTGACTCGGCTCGTTCACTACTCTCGTTGCTCATCGTGTCTCCGTGGGCAGCTGCCCGGTTTCCCTAGCTTCTGTGTACCTTTGTCTGTTTGTCTATCGTGCACTTACTGAGCGTAGGGACCATCGCCCAGTTGTACCCCGTCGCCTAGGACGGGTCGTTGCAAGTAGGCAGGGACTGAGTGGCGGGTAGATTAGGGCTCACCTGTCTGTCTCCCTACCCCGTCATTACAGATATAGAACAGGTTACTAATGACAACAAGCCGTGTTCAGTGGATGTTACTATAGTGTATGCTTCTGTCACTGATATTACATGTGATATACAACAGGTTACTAATGACAACAAGCTGTGTTCAGTGGATGCTACTATAGTGTATGCTTCTATCACTGATATTACATGTGATATAGAACAGGTTACTAATGACAACAAGCCGTGTTCAGTGGATGCTACTATAGTGTATGCTTCTGTCACTGGATAGTACATGTGATATAGAACAGGTTACTAATGACAACAAACCGTGTTCAGTGGGTGCTACTATAGTGTATGCTTCTGTCACTGATATTACATGTGATATACAACAGGTTACTAATGGCAACAAGCTGTGTTCAGTGGATGCTACTATAGTGTTGCTTCTATCACTGATATTACATGTGATATAGAACAGGTTACTAATGGCAACAAGCTGTGTGCAGTGTATGCTACTATAGTGTAGCTTCTGTCACTGATATTACATGTGATATAGAACAGGTTACTAATGGCAACAAGCCGTGTTCAGTGGATCCTACTATAGTGTATACTTCTGTCACTGATATTACATGTGATATACAACAGGTTCCTTTTGACAACAAGCTGTGTTCAGTGGATGCTACTATCGTGTATGCTTTGGTCACTGATATTACATGTGATATAGAACAGTTTACTAATGACAACAAGCTGTGTTCAGTGGATGCTACTATAGTGTAGCTTCTGTCACTGATATTACATGTGATATAGAACAGATTACTAATGGCAACAAGCCATGTTCAGTGGAAGCTACTATAGTGTATGCTTCTGTCACTGATATTACATGTGATATAGAACAGTTTACTAATGACAACAAGCTGTGTTCAGTGGGTGCTACTATAGTTTATACTTCTGTCACTGATATTACATGTGATATACAACAGGTTACTAATGACAACAAGCTGTGTTCAGTGGATGCTACTATAGTGTATGCTTCCGTCACTGATAGTACATGTGATATAGAACAGGTTACTAATGACAATAAGCCGTGTTCAATGGGTGCTACTATAATGTAGCTTCTGTCACTGATATTACATGTGATATAGAACTGATTACTAATGGCAACAAGCCGTGTTCAGTGGATGCTACTACAGTGTATGCTTCTGTCTCTGATATTACATGTGATATACAACAGGTTACTAATGGCAACAAGCCGTGTTCAGTGGATGCTACTATAGTGTAGATTCTTTCACTGATATTACTTGGGATATACAACAGGTTACTAATTGCAACAAGTCGTGTTCAGTGGATGCTACTATAGTGTATGCTTCAGTCACTGATATTACATGTGATATGCAAGAGGTTACTAATGGCAACAAGCTGTGTTCAGTGGATGCTACTATAGTGTATACTTCTGTCACTGATATTACATGTGATATAGAACAGGTTACTAATGACAACAAGCTGTGTTCAGTGGATGCTACTATAGTGTATACTTCTGTCACTGATATTACATGTGATATAGAACAGGTTACTAATGGCAACAAGCCGTGTTCAGTGGATGCTACCATAGTGTATGCTTCACCACTGATATCACATGTGATATACAACAGTTTACTAATGACAACAAGCTGTGTTCAGTGGATGCTACTATAGTGTATGCTTCTGTCACTGATATTACTTGTGATATACCACAGGTTACTAATGACAACAAGCTGTGTTCAGTCGATGCTACTATAGTGTATGCTTCTGTCACTGATAGTACATGTGATATACAACAGGTTACTAATGGCAACAAGCCGTGTTCAGTGGATGCTACTATAGTGAATGCTTCTATCACTAATATTACTTGTGATATACAATGGGTTACTAATGACAACAAGTCGTGTTCAGTGGATGCTACTATAGTGTATACTTCTGTCTCTGATATTACATTTGATATAGAACAGGTTACTAATGGCAACAAGCCATGTTCAGTGGATGCTACTTTAGTGTATGCTTCACCACTGATATTACATGTGATATAAAACAGGTTACTAATGGCAACAAGCCGTGTTCAGTGGAAGCTACTATAGTGTATGCTTCTGTCACTGATATTACATGTGATATACAACAGGTTACTAATGGCAACAAGCTGTGTTCAGTGGATGCTACTACAGTGTATGCTTCTGTCACTGGCATTGTTTGTGATATAGAACTGGTTACTAATGACAACAAGCCGTGTTCAGTGGGTGCTACTATAACGTAGATTCTGTCACTGATATTCCATGTGATATAGAACTGATTACTAATGGCAAGAAGCCGTGTTCTGTGGATGCTACTATAGTGTATGCTTCTGTCACTGATATTACATGTGATATACAACAGGTTACTAATGACAACAAGCTGTGTTCATTGGATGCTACTACAGTGTAGATTATGTCACTGATATTACATGTGATATACAACAGGTTACTAATGGCAACAAGCCGTGTTCAGTGGATGCTACTACAGTGTATGTTTCACCACTGACATAGTATGTGATATTGAACAGGTTACTAATGGCAACAAGCTGTGTTCAGTGGATGCTACTACACTGTGTGCTTCTGTCACTGATATTACATGTGACATAGAACAGGTTACTAATGACAACAAGCCATGTTCAGTGGATATTAATATAGTGTATGCTTCTGCCACTGATATTACATGTGATATAGAACAGGTTACTAATGGCAATAAGCCGTGTTCAGTGTATGCTACTACAGTGTATGCCTCTGCCACTGATATTACATGTGATATAGAACAGGTTACTAATGACAACAAGCCGTGTTCAGTTGATCCACTATAGTGTATGCTTCTGTCTCTGATATTACATGTGATTATACAGCAGGTTACTAATGGCAACAAGCCGTGTTCAGTGGATGCTACTATTGTGTATGCTACTATCACTGATATTACTTGGGATATACAACAGGTTACTAATGACAACAAGTCGTGTTCAGTGGATGCTACTATAGTGTATGCTTCTGTCTCTGATATTACATGTGATATAGAACAGGTTACTATTGACAACAAGCCGTGTTCAGTGGATGCTACTACAGTGTATGCTTCTGTCACTGATGTTACATGTGATATAGAATAGGTTACTAATGACAACAACAACCTAGAAGCACTAAAGCAAAAGGGACGAAGCACCCCAATACACCGCGTTCCAAATTATTATGCAAATGTTATTTTTCTTTAACACAATTTTTATTATAGGTTTTTCAAAGTTATACAAAAATAAACTAGACATTAAAATTGGAAATATTGAAATGTTTTTTTCCAAATTTATGAAATCGCAAAAAGCATAAAGATTTAAAGTTAATCTAATAGTCAGTATACATATACATGTATTAGAAACATACAGGGTACATAATAAGATAATCATAGTGTCGTTAATTAATAATGTAACCAGAGTTGAACTTCCATAAGTTTAATTTTTACTATTTTACACCTTTCCAATGTAAAAAAACAAACAAAAATAAAAACATACAGACAAACATAAAGTCCCTGCCCTAGGATTTAGAATATACATAAGGACCCTAATACACTTTTATGAGGTCTTTCTATAAAGGAAGCTGTGAGCCATTAAAAGCAAGCCATTTAGACCATTTGTAAACAAATTCCTGTGTCTTATGTAGTCTTGTGGAAATTAAATGTTCCATAATACAATTGTACTGAACCTTGTGCAAGATTTCTACCTTAGACGGAATAGAAGCGCTTTTCCATCTCTGAGCAATACTTGTTCTCGCTACAGTTAGCACATGTACCTTAAAGGGAATGTGTTGCCAGAAAAACATGTTTTTTTTTTAAAAATTAAACATTTAGTGTGTGGGTGATTAAACATTGTTCAAATTTTTTTTATTTTTTTGCACGAGTCCAGGAAATATTATAAATTATTTCTAATTTATAATACTACCCATTTTTGGTCACTAGATGGAGCTGTTCCCAAAATTGCAGCATTGCAACATTGGGTTAAAAGCCCTCGCTCTAGTGAGCTCTCAGCATCCCCCCCTCCTTTATCCTGGCTAGTGCCGGGATAAACGAGGGGTTTGAACGATGTAACCTCCTACACTGTGTGTCGCCATTTTTTGAGCTAACCCACAGTGTAGTAGGTTTACATACAGTAGTAAACACACACAAACACGAACATACATTGAAATCTCTTACCTGCTCCTGCCGCCGCGGCTCCCTCCGGCCCGTCCGCTCCGTTTGCTGTCGCTGGTGCAAGTGCACAAATCCGGAAGCCGCGACCGGAAGTAGTAATATTACTGTCCGGCCGCGACTTCCGGTCCACAGGAAAATGGCGCCGGACGGCGCCAATTTCGAATAGGACTGTGTGGGAGCGGCGCATGCGCAGTTCCCACACAGACGCCGTACACTGCAGTCAATGGGATGGGAGCCGTTCGCAGTCCCTATGGGACTGTGGCTGCCGTATTCCATGTCTGTATGTGTCGTTAATCGACACACACAGAAATGGAACAAAAAATGGCAGCCCCCATAGGGAAGAAAAAGTGTAAAAATAAGAAAAAGTAAAACACAAACACACAAATGAATATAAACGTTTTTAATAAAGCACTAACATCTTTAACATATAAAAAAATAATTTGTGATGACACTGTTCCTTTAACCGTACTATTCTCAATGCCTATATCCTCTTTTTTCAAAGAAAGCAGTGCTACTTTGGTCCCCAAGGAACCGGAAAACCGATTATGCTGGTTAACATTCGTTGTATCTCTACCCAAAACGGAGCGATGACATCACAACTCCACCAAATATGTAATAATGAGCCAACAGAAGCGTTGCATCGCAAACAGATATAGGACACCATAGGAAACATTTTGGATAGGCGGTATGGAGTCATGTACCATCTATAAAGCAATTTTCGAGAGGCTTCCAGATGATTTACACAGTGGGAAGAATTAGAACAGATTTTAAAAGCCGCCTCCCACTGTTCAATACTATATGTACCTCCCAACTCCAATTCCCATTTTTGTATAAAATTAAGGGTAGGCAAAGAAGATTCATCCTGATGAATTGCCTCATAGGCTTTAGATATTCCTTTAGTTATCAACTTGGGGTTATAAAAATATTTTTCATAATTAGAAGTGGCATTGACTGTAAACTTAACAGTGGAAAGAAAATGTCTCAACTGAAAATATTTATAAAAATCCTTAGGGTTTAGATCATATTTAGAAGAGATTATAGAATAGGGTAACAATAAATTGTTATCGTATAATAATTCTAATGAACTAATACCTTTAGTAGTCCATTCTGAAAAATTTGAATTAGGTATGCAACGTTGCACCATAGCTAAGGAAACCATACTACGTCTAAGAGGAAGAATAGAGGCATTATCAGACACACCGTTCCAAATCTGAATAGATGCTTTAATTGTAGGGGATAATTTACCCAATATGTGTTCCCCCATCCTCACAGAGCCCAACACATCCTTTAAGTCTGAACTGTGTAATATATGCGCTTCTAACTCCACCCAGCGCTTATTTTTATCATATAACCACCAATGTTTTAATTGGTCCAGAATAGCCGCATTATAGTAAGCAACAATATTCGGATATCCCAGACCTCCTTTAGCTACAGACAAATGCAGTATTTTTGCTGCAACCCTTGGCTTCTTCCCATTCAAAATGAATCTTGTAAACACCATGCGAATACGTTTTAGAATAGATTTGGGAATTGGGATTGGGAGGTTTCGAAAGTAATACAACACTTTTGGGAGAAGTAGCATTTTAGAGGCCCATCCAGGATAAAGGAAATCTAGAGTAGGATATGATGTCCTTATTCAAAACCTGCAGTAAAGTGTTATAGTTAACCGACATCAACTTACCACATGGGTAGGTAAGAGAAACCCTAAATAAGTAATTGTTCCTTCAGCCCATTTATTTCAAAACTGTTTTTATTGATTTTTCTCCAAAAATACATACAAAGATATGTCATTCAAAACGATAGCATGTCATACAAAAAATTCACATCCATCAGGAATCATATTTGGATTTTCGGCATTGCAGGCAATAAGTGTAATAACATAGTTTGAGCAGTGTAAATTCCATTAAGAATGTGGAGCACATATTGATTTACATATCTTTTGACCAACAAGAAGGGAGGTGAAAGGGGAGGCAGGGGGGGAGCAGGTCAGGGATATGGAAGGAGGGAGGGATAAAATTGAGAAGGGGATGGGGGGGGCTGGACTGGTGTTGAATTCAACTAACATTGATGTCATTTATGATATTGGTGAAGACAAAGTATACTAACCCCGTTGTGTATGATATAGAAACGGCCATATTACAATTACTCTTACCTAATTCAAAGTTGCCCGGGCCTTCCATGGTCCCCATATTTTAAGATACTTCTTTCTAGTTAGCAGTTCCCAATGTGCTAATTCCTCTAGTCTTTCTAACTCCGACACCTTGTTCACCCAATGACTCAACTGTGGGGGTTCTGTTGATCTCCAACAACTCGGTATTAATAGCTTAGCTGCTGTAAGCAACAAGGTTGGAAGACAATGCTTCTTGGGGGTAAAAGTGGGTGTTGGTTTCCACAATAGGATTAACTCAGGTGTTAAAGGCATGGTGTCGCCCCAAAAACATGTTTTTTTTAAAAAATTTAAACATTTAGTGTGTGGGTGATTAAACATTGTTCAAATTTTTTTTATTTTTTTCGCGAGTCAGGAAATATTATAAATTTTTTCAAATTTATAATACTACCCATTTTTGGTCACTAGATGGAGCTGTTTGGAGCTAGTTCCCAAAATTGCAGCATTGCAACATTGGGTTAAAAGCTATCGCTCTAGTGAGCTCTCAGCATCCCCCCCTCCTTTATCCTGGCTAGTGCCGGGATAAACGAGGGGTTTGAAAGGTTTAACCTCCTACACTGTGTGTCGCCATTTTTTGAGGTAACCCACAGTGTAGTAGGTTTACATGCAGTAGTAAACACACACAAACACTAACATACATTGAAATCGCTTACCTGCTCCTGCCGCCGCGGCCCGTCCGCTCCCTTTGCTGCCGCTGTTCCATGTGCACTTGTCCGGAAGCCGCGACCGGAAGTAGTAATATTACTGTCCAGCCGCGACTTCCGGTCCACAGGAAAATGGCGCCGGACGGCGCCAATTTCGAATAGGACTGTGTGGGAGCGGCGCATGCGCAGTTCCCACACAGACGCCGTACACGGCAGTCAATGGGACGGGAGCCGTTCGCAGTCCCTATGGGACTGTGGCTGCCGTATTCCATGTCTGTGTGTGTCGTTAATCGACACACACAGAAATGGAACAAAAAATGGCAGCCCCCATAGGGAAGAAAAAGTGTGAAAATAAGAAACAGTAAAACACAAACACACAAATGTAAATAAACGTTTATATTAAGGCACTAACATCTTTAACATATAAACAAATTATTTGTGATGACACTGTTCCTTTAAGTGCAAGTTTGTAGAGCATATGTTATTAATTTTCTGCTCAACTTGCTGCCAAAAAGGCACAATAAGGGGGCAGGACCACCAAATGTGTGGATAAGTACCCCTTGAAGTGTTACACCTGCAACACAGGTCCGTAACCTCTTGATCAATAGCGTGTAAGACCACAGGCGTCTTATACCACCTAGTTAACATTTTGTAGGAGCTTTCCTGTATTCTAGTACACCTAGAGAAACCTAATGCGTTAGACAGTATGAATCTAATTTCGGGTTCGGTCAATGATATGTGGAGGTCAGTCGACCACTTTTCCATATAGCTTGGTATTGGTGGGCAGGTCAGTGAGATCAGATTATTATATGAGGTAGATAGAATCTTACGCTGGGGTATAGAGCTCATGAGCATCTTATCTAACCAATTCTGAGGAGAGGTTTGGGTTGGCAAGGAGCTAAGCATAGCCGTGCAACATTTCATGAAAGTGTGTTTAAAGAGGAAATCACGAGACTTTATTCCTAATTTATCAAATACCGTGGAAACACTTCTCTGCGGAGTATCAGTCATCAGGATGGAAACTTTGATGTGGTGTGGAATGTCCCACGGATCTGGCATTAGTGTAGAATCCCGATGTACATAGCAAGGCACTAAACATAGAGGCATACTTGGTGAAGGCATCCTGAGTAAGCTCAATCTATTATGTATGTCTTGCCACACCAGGATGGTTCCCTTTAAAAGAATGCTAGAGTATTGGTCAAGGTGTGAACTTTTAGCGAGACTCCACAGGGCCCTCTGTTCCCAGCTAAGCATGAGAGTATTTTCTAATTCCGTATAAAGAGAAGTCTGAGAGAGATGTTGCAGCCCAGCCCATCTGTTCAAGTGATTAGTAATATAATATGTGTGTATGTCGGATAGTCCCATGCCTCCCATTTTAACCGAGTTAATCAGTTGTATGTGTCTCTGTCTTGGTCTGTTCTTGTTCCATAGAAAGTTCGAGAAGATACGCTTTAGGGAGAGAGAGAATGATTTTGGTAGCCACAGTGGTAACGTCTGAATCAGGTATAAAAAATTTTAGACTATAAAAGTCTTTAGGAAATTTTTCCGCCCCATCCATGACATAAACGGTAGCTTCAAGGAATTGAGTTGACGTTTAATAGCCGCTACTAGAGGTATATAGTTGAGGGTATACAATTGCGATGGGCAATTAGAGATGGTAATGCCTAAGTACGAGATCGATGTAGAAATCCAGCGAAACTGAGACGTTCCCGTCATCGCAGCAACTACCTGTCGAGGCACAGAGACATTAAGGATCTCAGATTTACTATAGTTAATTTTAAAATTAGATATTGCACCAAATTCTGTAAAAGCTTGTGTTATGTTCCGAAGGGAGACAGACGGCTTAGTCACCAACAGCAGCAGATCATCCGCAAACGCAGCCGTTTTATGTGTGAACTGACCTATCTTCAGGCCGGCTATATTATCATCTTGGCGGATCCTTTGTATCAAGGTCTCCATCACCATCACAAACAGTGTAGGCGATAGAGGGCATCCTTGCCTAGTACCATTTGAAATTTGAAAGGAATCTGACAATATGGCATTCACTCTAACTTTAGCACTCAGATTTTGATAGAGTGTCAATATAGCTTGTATGAATTCAATAGGGATCCCAAATTTTGACAAGGTAGCTACCATACATTGCCAGCTCACCCTGTCAAAAGCTTTTTTGGCATCTGTGCTAAGGAGTACCATTGGGGTGTGTGTCGAGCGAGCGTGTTGAACTAACCTAACTACTCTTGTTGTATTATCCTTACCCTGACGACCTCCCACAAATCCTGTTTGTTCTGGGCCAATGAGTTTGGGCAGAAGCTTCCCCAATCTAGTCGCCAAAGCTTTCGCCCACCATTTAAGATCTGTGTTTAGCAAAGATATGGGTCTATAGCTACCACATAGTGCTGGATCCTTCCCGTCCTTTGGCAGGACTGTGATGTGAGCTTTCAAAGAATGGCGAGTCAATTGAGCTCCCCCCATCAGTGAGTTACACATAGATGTGAAATGGGGCAACAGAATACCGCTAAATGTCTTATAGTACTGAATCGTATAGCCATCTGGGCTAGGACTTTTCCCAGATGGTATTGTTTTAAGAATTTTATGAAGTTCTTCCGTGGTGAAGGGTGCAGTAAGCGCTAGTTGATCTTCCTGTGTGAGTTGAGGTAAGCTAAGTTTATCCAGAAACTCCCTAGTGCTATCCCCTAGGTTACCCTGCGGACTATCGCTGCTATTAAGTTTATATAGCCCATGGTAGAAATGGGTAAAGGCCTGTGCTATTTCCTTCGATTCAGTAGCTCTAACACCTGAAGAAGTCAGGATCTCAGAGATAAAAGATTTCTCATGTTGTTGTTTAAGCAGTGCAGCCATGATTCTGTTGCCCCTTTCCCCATGCGCATAATGTTTAAATTTGGTATAGTGAAAAGTTTTAGCGGTTTTTATATTCAAAGCATTTTTAACCTCTTCCCTTAGTTCCCCAAGCTCAATCTGTGCTGCAGCTGCTTTCGTTCGTTTGTGAATAGTCTCAAGCGTAGATATTCTCGAGAACAGATCGTTCAGTCTTGCTGACGGTTGCTTTTTGATATGTGAGCATAGTGATATCAGTTCTCCCCGTATTACTACTTTATGTGCTTCCCATCTAATAGTATCCGATAAATCCGGAGAGGAATTTATATCAAAATACTTCTGAATATTATCCTGTATCGCAGAGGAGTGTTTAGGGTCACTCAAAACCGTATTGTTCAACCTCCACAGTCTGTCTCCCCTTGGAACACTATTTAGCTTCATAGACACAAACACCGGTGCGTGATCAGAAAGGAGAAGGTTTCCTATTCCTGCCGACAGAACCATCGGAAGGAGACTATCCGACAACAGAACATAGTCTAATCTAGTATATACATTATGTGCTGCAGAATAATAAGAGAAATCCTTTGTGGTGGGATATACAAGTCTCCACGCGTCAGTGACCTGTAGGTCTCTAAGTACCCTGTGGAGTCTCGCTCTAGCTCGATGGGATATTTTAACCTTCCCGGTGGAGTCAATAATGGGGTTAAGTGGAATGTTAAAGTCCCCGCCTATTATTCTAACCCTTCCGCAAACAACTTAAAATTCTCTAAGGTCTGAATAATCCACGATATTTGATCCGTATTGGGAGCGTATAAGTTGGCTATAGAAAATAAATCTGTACCAATGTGAGCTTTGATAAAAAGATATCGACCTTCAGGGTCTTTCTGCATTGACAGTAATTTAAAAGGCAAAATTTTCCGTATCAAAATACTCATTCCTCTGCTAGCAGTAGAGTAGGTGCTATGAAAGGCATTGGAGAAGATAGCCCTAGATAGCTCCAAAGTTTTATTATGTTTGTGATGAGTTTCCTGGAGAAGGGCTATATCAGTATTATCTTTTTTCAATTGTTGGGCAATCTGGTATCGTTTGCGTGGAGTATTCAGACCCCGTACATTATACGATGTTATCTTAATATCAGACATGGTAAAAGACCGTATACTTCAGCAAATATGTCATCACCGTTTTCAGGACACCAGTAGGAGGGGGAGGTTGTAATACAGGAAAGAGTGAAATCAATGTAAAGATATGTACTGCCCCAGTGTATAGAGCATGTACCTGGGGAGGGGGGGGAGTTAACTGTTAACAACAGTTGTGTAGTTGGCATAACCCGCATGCCAGCCAAAACCCAAGTAAGAACAGTGTGAAACAATAAGAAGCAATAGGATGGGATCGCCCACAATAGCCACAATAGAGTCACTTTAAAGTATACTCTATATCTTGATCTTCTCCAGCGACAGTGACTTGCTCCTACTCACGGTTCCAATTCGAAAGTAGAGGTGGCGTCCGTCAACCCGAATACTGGAGCCGTGTGGAGAACAGTCCCCGCAATATTGGCAATGCATTTCAATTTTCCATCGCTCCAGATCTTAGCGCCGGTCTTTTATTCTTAGGCGATTTCAGTTTCCCCACCACTTTCCACGGCAGAAGTTCCAGCAATGGAGGTAATTTCAGCTCTGGAGGTACCATCATCCATGGCGAGATTTCCATAGGCGGTATACCCAGGGTTTCCCACGCATGGGCCAGATCTTCGTGCTTCCTGATGGTGATTTGGCGGCCATCTTTTTGTATCGCTAGGCCAAACGGATATAGCCAGCCAAAAGGCGTCTTGGTGGAGCGCAGCACATCGAGGAGAGGTCGGAATACTTCCCGCTTTTGTAGTGTGGAGGATGCTATATCTTGATAGAGGTATATTGTTGTTCCTTCAAATTCAATTGTACCTTTCATCCGTGCAGCCTTTAGAATCTCCGCTGTGTCGGTGTAGCTCAGTAGACCACATATAATGTCGCGTGGGGGGTCATTAGAGTGAGGTTTTGGGCGGAGTGCTCTATGGACGCATTCAATCCGAACTGTATCATGGCTGTTCACTCACAGAACTGAAGAGAATATGTCATGAGCAAGTTTGCCCAGAGTCTCATGTGCGTATGACTCAGGTACACCCCGCAGTCTGATGTTCTTCCTCCGACTCCTATTTTCCTGGTCTTCTGTCCGCATAAACATCTCATTCAATTGGTCTTGTTGTGAATGTAGAATGTCCCGCACTTTTTCATGATAAACTCTCATGTCTGTCTGTACCGATTCAAGCGTCTCCACCCGTGTTCCTATCTGACGTAAATCAGTGCTTATCTCTGACCGTTCTTTAGTAATAGGAGTCAAGGCTTTGTATAAGATCCTCTTCATGAACCCCTGTGACACTGGTGCTGAACCATAAGTGTCTCCCGACTCGGATTGCTCACCTCCACTATCCTCTTCTGAGTCATCATCTCGGCTCTGTGGAGCAGCATGCGCGGCGGCCATCTTAGATTTCCGGGCCGGCGATTCTTCATGCCTTTTGTGGAGAAATGTCTGCTTGCGCTTTCCCCGGTTTGGGTGTGCCAGTGTGGTCTTTAAGTTTTTCCTTTGCCGGTTTAACCATTTTCTAACGGTGTGGGTCAATATAGCTCGGGTTTTGGCTGGTATCAGTGAGGAGCTCTAATCTCAAGCTGCCATCACGCTGCACGGCTACGCTCCGCCCCCTTCAGCCCATTTAAAGGGAAATTCCTTTTGTAATTGCAACTGTGTATATTTTGGAATGCCCATGTTTAAAATTAAAGATTTTGATGTATTGATTTTATAATAACTGATCTCCCCAAATTCCTGGATGAGTCGGAGTATATAAGGCAAAGTGTCTCCAGGAGAGGACAAACACAATATAACGTCATCCGCAAAGAGACCTATACGATGTTCAATGTGTCCTATGGAGACTCCTCTAATACGGGATGATATTTTGACCGCCGCAGCAAAGGGCTCCATCGCCAATGTAAATAAATTTCAGAGGGAAATACTTCGTTTTTAATTCCCTCATTAAAAGTTTTAACCATATAGGGGGCTAAGATCGTTTTATAAAGTTTAAAATATTCACCAGTTAGCCCATCAGGCCCAGGGGATTTATGGGCTTTAAGTGACATTATAGCTTTAAGAATCTCTCCCTCCGTTATAGGTATGATGCCATGGTACATAGCTATCTCTCACCCACCAAGCCTGGTAAGGTTTTTGGTACAAAGGGACCCAAATGGGGCTGCAAACCGTGTGGTGACTGTATCAGTTGTCCCAATGTCGAGCGGTCAAACAATTTTGTGGACTCTAGTGGCACCAATAATTTCAAAATCTGTTGGCCCATATCTTGTAACACCAAAGGGGTCATTTATTACGCAACTTGTCCGTGTCCCAAGATATACATAGGCATGACCACCCGTGAGTTGCGTTTGCGAGTTAGAGAGCATGTCAGGGATATCGAAAATGCGAAAAACGCAGATGACGTTGAACAACTTAAAACAATCCCCAGACACTTCCGCCTCCACCATGCTTGTAACTCTAGAATGTTGAAGGTGAGGGGCATTGACCATATTAATCTTGATATGCGTGGAGGTGATCTTAAAAAACGTTTACTACAGAGGGAGTGCAAGTGGATTTGGAGGCTCCAAACCTTGCACCCCAAGGGTCTCAATGAGACCACGGGGTTCTCATCATTTCTCTGATTGCCAGTAATTTTAGTGGTGTTGGATTCTTTTATTAGTGTGATTCATATATATATATACATTTCTTGTGTTTTTGTGATTTTAACATTTTTTATTTGTATTCTACATAATTAGATCTTTAATTTGAGAGTTTTCTCATTATATCCGGATTTCCTGCTTGTCCACTTTTCTTGGGGTGCTTTACCTTGAATCATCATTCGCCTTGCCTTTTATTGTGTCCATCGATTACGTTATTGTAACCATTTTAATTTTGGATGCTTTTCAACATAATAAATATTGATATATTGTGTTTTACTATATTTTATTTTCACACACATTGTTGTTATGATCATATACTCATTTGCACAAACACTTCACTTTATCTCACTTCATTCATTTTATCTAATTAATACTTCATATTTATTTATTTATTTATTTATTATTTTTCACCATAATTCTACACATTCACATATATATTTCTTTATTTTCATCATCACATTTACATGGCCCCATATGTTGGTTTCTTTCATGTCGATAGAGCTGTCTGTCACTCTTATACCGATTCTTCACTCACACTTTTCTTTTTCATTACATCAAATACTTTTTCTGTTTTCCACATGTCATTATGGCATGCATATTCATACAGATTCTTGTTGCGGGATTTTGATGTGCTCCACGTAACTTATTTTTATGCTATGCACATACACATCTTTGTTCACAATTGTTCACAAATTCATGTTACCATATTAAGTATGTGTTTTGCAAGGTTCCATTGATGATTCCGGCTAAATTAATAAATACTATTTCATGTTTTACATACCAGCCAATATATCCCTTTGCTGTATCCTGGGTTACCCCCTCCTCGCTGTGTCGCTCCTTTGATTGGTGGACGAGTGACGGGCCTCCGTTCCGTCGCTGGTGACGTGTCGGATCTCGGACTCACGTGACCGTGTCTGCTGACGCGGTGACGCGTTTCCGGTTCCGGCCCCTCATGAGCGCCGTTTCCGGTGGAGCGGCCATCTTGCTTCACCTCGAGGCAGCGACCTGTAATTATACAGTGAGATATGTACACCTTTCATTTTTCGGGATCCCTTATTTCGGATACTTTATTACTATTGGCTGGTTCCCCCTATTTAAAGTGGCATGTGCATTGTCCAGCACTACCCCCAGACGAAGGCATTAGCGCCGAAACGCGCGTTGGGGTGGACATCTTGCTGTGCATCTAAGTCCTGGACTTACCATGGGTATGTTTAACTATCGCAACTTGTCCTTATACTGTTTCATTTATTAGCAATGTTTATTTTCTGCCATCTTCATATATACCTGTTAACTTCATTATTTCATATGGCATATGTCCATTTTATGTTGCTTTAAATTGTGTTGGGCAGGATTTAACTTGTTAATGCTTACAGTGATAGTGTGTACAACCAGGCATTTTTTCATGCATTCATACTTATACTATTTATTTACTTCATGAGTTGCATGGCTTTATGTCCTTTTAACCTGTCGGTTTATGGATTCGTTTTTTATCTTAGTACGTCTACATGTTATCCTCAATAAAGTATTTTTTCAATTTCTTATACTTCTAGTCTACTGGCATCTTCTTTTTTAGGTTATATATTTATGCGTTGGATGCTTGTGTGGGTACACGCCCCAGGATCTAGCTCACATCTGACTTTTTTGCTTGCTGACAGCCGCAGTTTACCTCTTTTGGGCTGTTCAGATCCATGCTGTGCTTTTCGGTTATCTTAATATTATCTAGTTGAGGCTGCACAGTAAGAGGGTCATTTCTTAAATTATAAAGTGATTCATAATATTCTGCCAAAGTGTTAGCTATCCCCTTGGGATCCATTATACGGTTTTTCCCTGCATTATACATAAAGGGGATTCGAGATTTTACATCCCTTGTTTTGTTGCCTAGCCAATAATGCCCCAGCTTTATTACCACTCCAATAGAATGTCATTTTTAATTTTCGTAAGGCCAAGTCATATTTATAAATATTCAGCTCATGTAATTGATGAGTAAGCTCTGAAATTTCGGTTGCCTGTTCTACTGAGTAAGAATTTTTATTTAATCTATGTAAAGTGCTTAGCCTAAGAAGTAGCTGACTTTCAGTATTTTTTGTCGATTTTTTAATATGTGAGGCTATTTTGATAAAGTGGCCTCTAATAGTTGCCTTATGGGCACACCACACAGTAGTATCTTTGACTTGACCATTATTATTATAAAGGAAGTATTCTTCTAACTGAGATCTAGATTGAAAGGCATATTTAGGATGACTGAGGACAAAATTATTTAGTCTCCATACAGAGTCCTGCGGCCGAGTAAACTGCTCTTGTATAGACAGTGATATTGGGGCATGGTCGGACCAATCTAAACATCCTATCGAGACAGAGTGGATATGGTCTAAAAGATCCCTATTTATAAGAAAAAAGTCAATCCTCGTGTATATTTTATGAGGATTCGAAAAAAAAGGTGTAGTCACGGTCACTATAGTGATGCACTCTCCAAATGTCAAAAAGGCCATGTTTGTGTAATAAAGAAAAAGCCGACGTAGGTTTCTTACATTTTACAGTAGATGTTGAATCCATAGTAGGCCATAATGTCAAATTAAAGTCACCCACTAGTATCATTGAGCCCTTTTTGTATTGATTTGCTAATTTAATCATCTTTCGCAGAAACCTTTCTTGTTTACAATTAGGGGCATATACCGATAGGATAGTGTACTGAATATTGTTCAGAAGACAATTTAACAAAACGTAACGACCATTTTCATCCACAATTTCATTTTGCAAATAAATTGCAACAGAGTCCCTTATTGCTATAGAGACCCCATATTTCTTGCCTACCGCTGGTGCTGAAAATATATGTGGAAATTTTTTATGTTTAAGTCTGCAGGCGTCTTCTTTATTAAGGTGTGTTTCTTGAATACATAACACATCCGCTTGAGAAAGTGAGGCCTCAGACCATAATTTTGAACGTTGAAATGGGGAATTTAACCCCTTAACATTATGTGAAACAATTTTGAAAACCATTCCTAGCAAAGAAGGGTTGTTTACCCCTTGTTAAGCACCTAGCTCTTAAAGAAGGAGAAATCTCCACAGCAGACCCAGTTCTAATTTCGTATACAATGTTTACACATTTCCAAGAAATAAGATAGAATATTATCCATGAACAGAAGGACCACATACCACAACATAACAGAGAAAAAAAAAATAACAAAATAAGAGAAAAAATAAATAAATAATAAACGGGGTTCTTGGCGTTCCCACACCAAGAGTCCCTACATATAGGGTTACGTTCTAAAGCGGGGTCCAAGTATAACATACCTGGAAAGAAAAAATATATAATATGGCATTCATGGCTTTTAGCTTCGTGCCTTTATACAGATTTATACAGATCTAAAATAGATGAGCTGAAACACCCTTTTCCGTACAGACATCTACAAATATGATTCAGAATGATTCAGAATAAGCAACATTGGTTCAAGGAGTCATCTTGACATTACGATCTACAGTGTCCCACTCCTTAGGTAAAGTAAGAAGAGCCGACCCAGTTCTTTTAGGAGAAGATCCGGGGCTGCTCATTAACCCCTATTCTTGACATAGACGCTCAGCATCCCTTGGAGATGTAGCCACAATTTTTGTTCCGTTTTTTGAAATGACAAGTTTAACCGGAAATCCCCATTTGTACGATATACCTTGATCTAGTAGAATCTTAGTACTGTGAACAAATGCTCTCCTCTTAGCCAAGGTAGCTGCAGATAGATCCGCAAATATAGAAATCAGATGGAATTTTGCAGGCAGGGTAGGTTCAGAGCGTGATGCTTCCACCAACTTTTCTTTAATATGGAAAAAGTGAATACGTACTATGACATCCCTCGGAACTGTGGCAGGCAAGCTTTTAGGCTTTGGTAAGCGATGAGCTCTATCAATGGTTAAATCAGTGGGAGAGGCAAGCGGTAGTAAATTTTTAAAGAAATCCACCATAAATTCTACCAACTGATCTGCCTTAATTTGCTCAGAAATACCTCTGAACCTCAGGTTGTTCCCCCTGGAACGATCCTCGATATCAGCAAGTTTTGCTTTAACAAATTCAAGTTCCTTTTCCATAGCAGTAGATGCATCCACAAGATCATTATGGGCTGTAGTAAGCTCAGACATTTTATACTCTATATGGGAAGTCCGTTCTCCTATTGAAGTGACCTCAGTTTGAAGTTTCCCCATAGCTTTAAATAGATCAGTGTGCAGTGATTTATGCAGATCTGCCAATAAATTTTCCATAGTGGCTACAGTGACAAGATCATCTGAACCAGGGTCTGTATTATACTGTATTGGGGAGGAAGGAGAGCTTGAACTATCATCCCCCATAGTTATAGGCAAAGCAGAGACAGAGGATACCTGAGCACATGAGCGACCATGTGCGACAGCAGTAGCAGCAGCAGTCCCACACTTCGTCTCAGCCAACAATCCTGGACGTGCAGGGGGGCCCAAAGTCGGACTCCGAGCCGGGTCCAATAAGGCTTCAGGTAAGAGGGGATCCCCCTCTGCTTGTACAGTCCTCCGGTACCTTTGAAAAGGTGATTTATCTTCCTGTCCTCGGGTCTTAGTGTCATCTTGGAGTGAATCTGAAGCTGGAAAGAAGCTTGTGAGCTTCAGAGGGCTCTTTCTTTTCAGACCTCTCACCATGCTGTCTCTCTCCCCCTCTGGTTGTCTGATAGCAGGAAAAGGACTAAAGCAATGCAGAGATCTGCAAGATCTGTAAGGCTAACGAGCCGGGGGGTGCTGCTTAGTATGCCGTTCAGCAGGAGCTCAGACCTCACATGTCGACCTCATGCACTGAGAGCCACACCCCCTGCAATGTTATTTTTCAATGATTTTCCTAAATAGTCGATGCAAATGACAGTCAGTATAATCTTCAAGCCATCAACCGTTGGAGTATAATGCAAATTTTATTGAACAAATCTCCTAATGATAAGTTTTTTTTCTAGAAGTAAAAAACTCAAAATGCACTGTTTCAAATTATTATGCACAACAGAGATCAAAACATTTTAAAAGTTGTAAAGAGAACTAAAATGGTCATTTTTGAATTTGCAGTATCAGGAGGTCCTATTTACAGAAATCAAAAGCTCTTTCAATCAAAAAATACTTAACAGGCCAAGTTACATGTTTACATAGGACCCCTTCTTTGAGATCACCTTCACAATTCTTGCATCCATTGAATTTGTGAGTATTTGGGCAGTTTCTGCTTGTACATCTTTGCAGGATGTCAGAATAGCCTCCCAGAGCTTCTGTTTTGATGTGAACTGCCTCCCACCCTCCTAGATATTTTGGTTGGGGATGCTCCAAAGGTTCTCAATAGGGTTGAGGTCAGGGGAACATGGGGGCCACACCATGAGTTTCTCTCCTTTTATGCCCATAGCAGCCAATGACACAGAGGTATTCTTTGCAGCATGAGATGGTCCATTGTCATGCATGAAGATAATTTTGCTACGGAAGGCACGGTTCTTTTTGTACCACGGAAGAAAGTGGTCAGTCATAAACTCTACGTACTTTGCAGAGGTCCTTTTCACACTGTCAGGGACCCTAAAGGGGCCTACTGGCACTCTCCCCATTATTCCAGCCCAAAACATGACTCCGCCCCCTCCTTGCTGATGTCGCAGCCTTTTTGGGACATGGTGGCCATTCACCAACCATCCAAAATAGTCTTCATGTATTTCTGAGCCCACTGCAAGCGTTTCTGCTTGTGAGCAATGTTTAGGGGTGTCCGAATAATAGCTTTATGCACACTTGCAAACCTCTGGAGGATCCTACACCTTGAGGTTTGCGGGACTCCAGAGGCACCAGCGGCTTCAAATACCTGTTTGCTGCTTTGCAATAGCATTTTAGCAGCTGCTCTCCTAATCCTATTAATTTGTATGGCAGAAACCTTCCTCATTATGCCTTTATCTGAACGAATCCGTCTGTGCTCTGAATCAGCCACAAATGTTTTCACATACGATGATCATGCTTACGTTTTCTTGAAATATCCAATGTTTTCATACCTTGTCCAAGGTATTGTAATATTTCACGCTTTTCGGCAGCAGAGAGATCCTTTTTCTTTTCCATATTGCTTGAAACCTGTGGCCTGCTTAATAATGTGGAACGTCCTTCTTAAGTAGGTTTCCTTTGATTGGGCACACCTGGCAAACTAATTATCACAGGTGTCTGAGATTGATTGCAATGATCCAAAGAGCCCTAAGAAACAATACCATCCATGAGTTTAATTGAAAAACTAATAATTAAATGTTTATGACACTTAAATCCAATGTGCATAATAATTTGGAACACGGTGTAGTGCCCCACATCCCCACTCTAGATAGTGCCCCCACTCTAGATAATGCCACTCAGTCTTTGTAGAAATAAAAATAATAATTACATACCCTGATCCCGTTCCCGCATGGTCCAGTGGCAATGCAGATCTGCTCTCTTCTGAGCAGGTCTGCTGGAGCTGAACAAGCGGCGCATCGTTCAAAGGCGCTGATTGGCAGGGCAGAATCGACGCTACCGTCGTTGAAAGGCGCTGATTGATAGGTTATTTTGCCCCGCCAATCCGCATTATTGTAAGGCATATTATTCTAATGCGCTGAAAGGTCGGACACGGAACCTGCCCGGCTATCCAGCGCTAATGCATGTATTTGTACCTGCGTGCTATAGACGCAGGTACAATTACTGCAAGAGGGGGTCATTGTCGCTTATCACTGAGGCCCCCTCCGGTGCTAGCGACGCCCCCGGGCATGAGAGGGCCTATGTTGCCCGACTTATACTTGTCAGAGGCTCGGCGGCACGGGCCCCGTAGTAGAGTCGCTGCCGCTGTAGCAGCCGTAACGGCTGCTGGCGGTGCCACCATGCATATGGGGGGGCATGTCGGCTGATGGCACGGGCCCCCTCAAGCCGCGGGCCCCCCAGCAGTCGCTACGGCTACCATTGTAGTTATGCCACTGATGAACAGTGTTGTCAGGGTCTTCCCCAGAGCGAAGTCCCGGGCAGAGTGCTAGTATAGGCTCTGCTCCGGGACTCTGGAATCCCCTGTCATCGCTGTCCACATATGGACAGCAATGTCTCGGGCTTCCCCAGATCTGGACAGTGATGTCAGGAGCACAGCTGGAGTCCCAGTAGGAGTGCTACTAGTGCTCTGCCTGGGACTCCAGCTCTGGGATCGCCCCTGACATCTCGGTCCATATATGAACAGTGGTGTCAAGAGCAGAGCTGGAATCCCAGGTAGAGTGCTAGAAGCGGCTCTGCTCCAGGACTCCAGCTCTGGGCAAGCCCCTGAAATCACTGTCCATATATGGACACAGATGTCAGTGACTTCCCCAGAGTTCCGGAGCAGCGCCTATACTAGTGCTCTGCTCTGGGACAACGGCTCTGTGAATGCCCCTGACCTCACATTCCGGTCCAGGAGGATCCCCTGACATCACTGTGTATGGACAGTGACATCAGGGGCTCATCCAGCAGAGGAATCCCTGGCCAAAGCGTCGGCAACACTCTGGCTGGGGATTCCACTCCTAGAGGGAGCCCCAATGGAGCTATCTACTGGGGGGGGGGGGAGGTGGCACTATCTACAAGCAGTGTGTGTGGCAGAATCTACAGAGGGCACTGTGGCATTAGCTACGGGTGGGTGGCAGTATATCTACAGAGGGCACTGTGGCAGTATCTACAGAGGGCACTGTGGCAGTATCTACAGAGGGCTCTGTGGCACTATCTAAAAAGGGACTGCCCAATCTTGACATTTGTGTGTCTGCCAAACGCTGCCAACTGAGCCGCTGGACTGCGTTTAGCAACACTTAAACTGGATTGTTGAAATAAGCACGTGGAGAAATCTCGCAAATTTCCATTAAGTCTAAACCTAGCGCTATTATTTTAGTAATGTATTGTAATAGTAATTTTGTATTGTTATAGTAGTTCAAATAACTAATTGATTAACAATTTTGTAATGTATCAAATTTGAACGTAATGCGGCCCGTTAACTTCACATTTTTTCTATTTCTGGCCCACTTACCCAGCCGTGTTTGAGACCCCTGCTCTAGGCTTAGTATCAAAGTTTTTATGTTAAAGGGAAAGTGTCATGATTTTTTTAAATTATATGGCTTTTAATATAATTTAAATAAAAATTTTATTTATTTTTGTCACTTTCTACTTTTTAATGTATTAAAAGTTTTACTTCTCTATGGGGCTGCCATTTTTTTTTATCTCTGTATGTGTCGATTAACGACACATACAGAGATGGAATACGGCAGCACAATGCATAGGATCCCATGAACGGCAGCCGTTCATTGCTTCTGCTATCTGGCTCTGTACTGCGCAGATGCAGGTCAGAGTCACACAGCAGAGAAGCCGGTTTGTAGATAGATGGGCGCCATTATGAAGACCATCTGCACTGCAGGTAAGGTGTGTGTCTCTGTCTGTCCCTCTCTCTCTCACAGGCCCCCGCCCCCCCGTCGCTAGATGTACTGTCTGTGTGGACAGTGTGCGGAGCTAAACTTGTCTGACGTAGTAGAGCGAAGTGTGTGTGTCTGTATGTAGCTGTACTGAGTGTGTGTGTCTGTATGTAGCAGTGCTGATTGTGTTGATTGTGTGTATGTATGTATGTAGCAGTGCTGAGTGTGTGCATCTGTGTAGCAGAGCTGAGTGTGTCTGTGTAGCAGTGCTGATTGTGTGTAGCAGTGCTGAGAGTGTGTCTGTATGTAGCAGTGCTGAGTGTGTGTCTGTGTAGCAGTGTTGTGTGTGTGTATGTATTTATGTAGCAGTGCTGAGTGTATGTCTGTGTAGTAGAGCTGAGTGTGTGTGAGTCTGTAGCAGTGCTGAATGTTTGTGTAGCAGTGCTGAGAGTGTGTCTGTATGTAGCAGTGCTGAGTGTGTGTCTGTGTAGCAGAGCTGATTGTTTGTTTGTTTGTATGTATGTATGTAGCAGTGCTGAGTGTGTGTGTATGTAGCAGAGCGGAGTATGCACGGGCGCCGCTGATACTTTATAGCTGCGAATTAGCGGCGAACTCACACACACACACACACACCAAGCATGAAAAATCAAATGTAATCAAGCATTTTTTTATGCGGTTTTTGGCACGTAAAATGCGCAAAAAAAACTGGCAAATACACGCCGTGTGAACCGGTCAACTGAAAAGTCATTCACTTCACTTTCATCGTTCTAAGGGTATGTTCACACGCAGTAAACGTCTCGAAAAACGACTGAAAAATCGGAAACAGAACGCCTACAGACATCTGCCCATTGGTTTCAATGGGAAATACGGCATTCTGATCCGACGGGGGGGGGGGGGGGGGTTTTACGTGGCCGTTTTCCAAAAACTGCACGTAAAAAGTCGCCCGCCAAAAATAAGTTTTTGGAGACGTTTTTCATTGACTCTATAGATAAACAGCTCCAAAAACGGCCGTAAAAAAGTGCCGTCAAAAATGCGAGTTTGATTAAAAAATGGCTGAAAATCAGGAGCTATTTTCCCTTTGTTTAGTAAGCGTGTGAACACACCCTTAGCCTTTTGGTGTGTCCTATAGCTTCTGCCATTTGCAGAATCACACCCAAAATGACAGCCGGACACTGCTTAGCAATTTGAAGACACCTTTTCCTGGCTTGTAGGAGGGGGGGGGGTGAGGTTCCCTCCCACATTTACGACAGCTGTGAGTCCGGTTGCTTTGCCTTATTCACCTTGCTGTAAGTCTGGGAAGTGCTCCCTCTGGTGGCCAAAATAGGAAAACATGTCAAATTATTATTTAATTTTTAATACTTTCAACCATGTGGAAGAAAGAAAAAATACAGCAAAATACGTAAAAAATATAATAGAAATAAATAACTTACTTAAAAAAAAGGTTTTATTCCCGACACATTCCCTTTAAACATTTTTCTTTAGACTTTTCTTTTAGATTTTTGCATTTTTCATTATCTGTATTTAAAAATAATTAAAATATCTTGCACTTTTCCCTCTGCTAACATAGGATCCAGCATTCATATTAGACTGATCCTTCCTGTTCTGTAGAGATCACTTCTCAGCAGTCATCTCATTATTATCACATGCAGAATTACACTGACGAGTAACACCCATATATAGATAGCACAAGATCCACCATTGACAATAGGTGATGGACACAGCTCCCCTCCTCCCCCTCTCTGCACAATGACCTCTGCAGAGAATTTTTTTTTTTTTTAAAAACTACAATAAAAAAATAAAATAGATTAAAAAAAATTAAAGAATACGTTTCACTGTCTGATTTTAATTAACAAATTTAAAAAATAGTTATTTGGCTGTGTTTTTTTGCATCCATCATGTAGTTTAAATAACGTGTTCACAGTTCGGGTCGTTACGATCGTGGCGCTATATGTGTGTCTTTTTTTTATACATGTACAAATTAAACCGCCTTATGGTAAAAATTGTTACTGTGAACTTTTACGTTTTTTTAAAATAAACTTTAATTCTATTTAATATATTTTTTTTAGTCTCACTAGGGAACTTCACGATGCAATCTGCTGATGCACAACTAAATAGGATTATAGTCATGACAGGCCCGTCGGCCTTTGTTAGGCCATCGGCTGCCATGGCATCCCATCCGCGGCCGGTTTACGTATTTGCAGGTCGTTGATGGCTGACAGAGGGAGCTCCCTCCTTATGTCACACCACTTAAATGCTGTGGTCGCTATTGAGCGTTACAGCTCCCTCGGTGATCACACGAGCACAGCTTCTTCATTGGGCGCTTGTCTTCCAGCCCTGACACTGTAAGGCTGATGGTTTTATACTGACAACTCATGGCCTATAAAAGGTCCCATGTGGTAATGCCTGTTATACATTCGGTATATCTTAACCCCTTCCCTCTGCAATTATTTTTTAGGTTTTTAATTTTTGTTTTTTCCTCCCCACCTTCCAAATTACATAACTTTTTTATTATTCTGTCGAATATAGCCAGCAGAATAGAGGACCGGGTCTGCTGCCAGATTTGTGGGAAGTACCTAAATGCAGAGTCAGCTGCGGGTACCTGAGATGTAGCTGGAGCGGGAAGAGGGATTCATGGATGTTGGCGGTAGACAATGTAGGATGGTATGGAAGTAGTGGACTCACTTGTGTGGTTGTTATGTGAGAACTTGGCCCATGGAAGAAGCTGTACCCAGTCATCCTACTGCATGGAGATGAAATAACGAAGATAATTCTCCATGATCTGGTTAATCCTCTCGAATTGACCATTGGACTGGGGATGGTAGGCTGAGGAAAAGTCCACTTTCACATCCAGGAGCCTACAGGGGGCTCTCCAGAATTTCGAGTGGAACTGTACCCTCTGATCAGACACGATATAAAGGGGCAAGCAGAAGATGTGCTGAATAAAGAGATTTGCCAGTCGAGGAGCAGAAGGTAGGCTTGTCAGTGGAATAAAATGTGCCATCTTCGAGAACCGATCCACCACCACTGAGACCATATTGCATCCTGCTGAGGGAGGAAGATCTGTGACAAAGTCCATTGCGATATGCTGCAAGGGGCCGTTGGGCACAGGCAGATGTTGGAGCAGACCGGCAGGCTTGGAATGAGCAACCTTGTTAGACGCACAGACAGTGCAGGAAGAGACAAAGTCCACAATATCTTTGGGCAGTGTGGGTCACCAGAAATGACGAGCAATCAGATCTTGAGTCTTATGAACACCCACGTGCCCAGCAAGTTTGTAGCTGTGTCTACAGCGAAGAATTCTCCTCATGTCTGCCAACCGAACAAAAGCCCTCCCCGGAGGTATGTCTAACTTGCAGGGGATTAGCAGTAATAATGCAGGATGGGTCTGTGATACATTGAGGGGTCTCCACAGTGTCTTTTTTTTGTTTCAAACGACCAGGACAGGGCATCAGCCCCCACATTTTTGTTGGTGGGATGGTAGTGGAGCACAAATTGGAAATGGGTGAAGAACAGCTACCACTTGGCTTGACGGTTTTTAGCCGTTGAGCCAACTGGAGATAAGTGAGGTTCTTGTGGTCAGTCTATATCAGGATGGGGTGAGCTGCGCCCTCTAGCAGAGGTCTTCACTCTTCCAGAGTGTAGCGTCTACGGCCGCGGTTCCGTCGGGTTCACTCACTCCCAACGCCCTCAGCCATGGATCTGTGAGTGCTGGTCCCCATCTCCTTCCTAGGAGATGTCAGCGCTCACTTCCAGTCCGCTGTGTCCCGTACGGTGTGTGCGCATGCTCGTGCCCACTTTTAAACGGCCAGCGAGCGCGCATAAAAATTATCATGATCATCAACCCACATGATTTCCTGGTCTATAAGAAGGCCCCAGCCCTTCTGATCCTTGCCTGAGTTTTGTTAGTATATCCCAAGTCTGTCTTGCAAATGGTCCCTTAGTGGTTCCCGTTCCAGTTGTTACCTGTTACCTGTTCCTGTATCTCGTGCTGTGTTCTTGTTCCTGTGCCTACTATTGTTGGAGTCGTGTCCTACTGCACCTGCTGTCATGTGCCATGTCCAGTGTCTTCTGCCACGTCCAGTGTCTTCTGCCACATCTTGTACTGCCTGCCACGTCTGGCGCAACCTGCTCCACCGACCTCCATCCGTGCTGAAGCCACAGCCACTGTCTGGACTAGTTCAGGTACCCGAGTGTTACGAACTGCTATAGACTTTTGTATAGACTGAGACCTGGTCCGCTGTCCAGAAGATACAGTCAGAGATCCATGACCTTCGAACATGCCAGGATTAACTCCTTGAGGCTGTAAATTCTATCATGGTCCGTCTGGATCAACTCACTGTTCCACCTCCGGTTCTTCCTCCAGAGGCTGTTGCTGTACCACTGCCCGTTGCTCCTCCTGTACGTTCCGGATCCACAGTTTCTCTGCCTCTTCCTCATTGTTATGACGGTGATCCAGAGCATGTCGAGGATTTATTAACCAATGCACGGTTCATTTTAGGCTACAGGCTCATCTCTTCCCCTCCGAGGAGGCCAAAGTAGCATTTATCATCTCCCTTCTTGTTGGCAAGGTCCTTGCATGGGCGAACCCAATCTTGGAACAACAAGGACCTGTATCCTCGGACCTAGCCTTGTTCCTGCAGTCCTTTCGTGCTGTGTTCGAGGAGCCGGGTCGAACATCCTCTGCCGCGGCCACTCTGTTGACCCTCACGCAAGAGGGTTCCACAGTAGGGGAGTATGCTATCTCCTTCCGTACCCTGGCAGCCGAGCTGGCATGGAACAATGAGGCACTGGTGGCGACCTTCTGGCAGGGACTGTCCTCTCTCATCAAGGACGAACTGGCGGCCCGCGACCTTCCTTCTACCTCGGATGCCCTCATCCTGTTAGCCACTCGGGTTGACATGAGAATACGGGAGCGCACTCAAGAGTTTGGGCAGGAGAGCCGGGTCCACAGACCAGCACCCTCGGTCCAGAGACCACTATTGCCTTCCCCTAGTTCACTACCTGAAGAACCCATGCAGGTAGACAGAGTCCGGTTGTCTGAACAAGAGAAGCAGCGAAAACGCTCCTCTGGAGTATGTATGTATTGTGGCCTTAAGGGTCATTTTGTGCGCCAATGCCCACAGAAACCGGGAAACTCCAGTACCTAGGGTTGATTGGAGAGGCAACTCTAGGTGGGACATCTCCAAATGTTAAAACATCATCCAAATTATCTATTCCTGAGGCCATCATCTCCGTAGAGACGTCACATCGCTCCTCCGCCTATCTTGACTCTGGAGCAGCTGCTAATTTCATCCAGCAGGATCTAGTGGATCGTTTACATCTACCCACAGTTCTTCTGGAGAGACTCCTGGTTGTTGCCTCTGTGAATGGTCTACCATTGCCCGATCCGATTGTGTTCATCACAGAGCCGTTAACACTATGCGTCGGAGCTCTTCATTCGGAGCAGATCGCCTTCCTTATACTCCCTAAGGCTATCAATCCTATCCTGCTGGGTCTGCCATGGCTTTGCCTACACGCCTAGGGTTCTTGACTGGGGTTCCGGAGAGATTCTTCAATGGGGTTTCAGATGTCCTAGCCATTAGCTGTCACAAGTTCGTCCTGTTATGCTCCCTCTGCCTCAGTCACTCTCCAATCTACCATCTCAGTATGCCAGTTTTGCGGATGTCTAATGCAAGCGAGAAGCTGAGACGTTGCCTCCACATCGGAATTATGACTGCTCCATTGAACTGGTTCCAAATGCTTCTCTTCCCCGTGGATGGGTATATCCTCTCTCTTTGCCAGAGACTTTATCCATGTCGGCCTATATCAAGGAGAATTTGGAGAGGGGTTTTATACGAAAATCTTCCTCCCCGTCTGGGGCCAGCTTCTTCTTCGTTAAGAAGAGAGACGGATCTCTTTGACCCTGCATTGACTACCGTGGTCTCAACCAGATCACGGTCCAGAATAAATACCCGTTGCCACTTACACTACCGTTAAAACGTTTGGGGTCACCCAGACAATTTTGTGTTTTCCATGAAAACTCACACATATTTAACAAATGAGTTGCAAAATGACTAGAAAATATAGTCAAAACATTGACAAGGTTAGAAATAACGATTTTTATTTGAAATAATAATTTTCTCCTTCAAACTTTGCTTTTGTCAAAGAATGCTCCATTTGCAGCAATTACAGCATTGCAGACCTTTGCCATTCTAGCTGTTAATTTGCGGAGGTAATCGGGAGAAATTTCACCCCATGCTGCCAGAAGCCCCTCCCACAAGTTGGATTGGCTTGATGGGCACTTCTTGCGTACCATACGGTCAAGCTGCTCCCACAACAGCTCTATGGGGTTGAGATCTGGTGACTGCGCTGGCAACTCCAATACAGATAGCATACCAGCTGCCTACTTCTTCCCTAAATAGTTCTTGCATAATTTGGAGGTGTGCTTTGGGTCATTGTCCTGTTGTAGGATGAAATTGGCTCTAATCAAGCGCTGTCCACAGGGTATGGCATGGCATTGCAAAATGGAGTGATAGCCTTCCTTATCCAAAATCCCGTTTACCTTGTACAAATCTCCCACTTTACCAGCACCAAAGCAACCCCAGACCATCACATTACCTCCACCATGCTTGACAGATGGCGTCAGTCACTCTTCCAGCATCTTTTCAGTTGTTCTGCGTCTCACAAATGTTCTTCTGTGTGATCAAAACACCTCAAACTTCGATTCGTCTGTCCATAACCCTTTTTTCCAATCTTCCTCTGTCCAATGTCTGTGTGCTTTTGCCCATATTAATCTTTTCCTTTTATTAGCCAGTCTCAGATATGGCTTTTTCTTTGCCACTCTGCCCTGAAGGCCAGCATCCCGGAGTCGCCTCTTCACTGTAGACGTTGACACTGGCGTTTTGCGGGTATTATTTAATGAAGCTGCCAGTTGAGGACCTGTGAGGAGTCTATTTCTCAAACTAGAGACTCTAATGTACTTGTCTTGTTGCTCAGTTGTGCAGCGGGGCCTCCCACTTCTCTTTCTACTTTGGTTAGAGCCTGTTTGTGCTGTCCTCTGAAGGGAGTTGTACACACCGTTGTAGGAAATCTTCAGTTTCTTGGCAATTTCTCAAATGGAATAGCCTTAATTTCTAAGAACAAGAATAGACTGTCGAGTTTCACATAAAAGCTCTCTTTTTCTAGCCATTTGGAGAGTTTAACCCCTTAAGGACGCAGCCTAGTTTGGGCCTTAAGGCTCAGAGCTTATTTTTCAAATCTGACATATTTCACTTTATGTGGTAATAACGTCGGAATGCTTAAACCTATCCAAGTGATTCTGGGATTGTTTTCTCGTGACACATTGGGCTTCATGGTAGTGGTAAAATTTGTCGATATATTCAGTGTTTATTTGTGAAAAATTGCAAAATTTAGAGAAAATTTAGAAAAAAATAGCATTTTTCTGAATTTAAATGCATCTGCTTGTAAAACAGATTATACCACCAAAAATAGTTACTAGTTCACATTTCCCATATGTCTACTTTAGATTGGCATCATTTTTTGAACATTCTTTTATTTTTCTTGGACGTTTACAAGGCTTAGAACATGAACAGCAATTTCTCATATTTTTAAGAAAATTTCAAAAGCCTTTTTTTTAAGGTACCTGTTCGGTTCTGAAGTGGCTTTGAGGGGCCTATGTATTAGAAACCCCCCATTTTAAAAACTAGACCCCTTAAAGTATTCAAAACAGCATTTCGAAGTTTTTTTTAACCCTTTATGCATTTCACAGGAATTAAATCAAAGTGGATGTGAAATTTGCAAATTTCATTTTTCTTGCTGAATTTCAATTTTATTCCATTTTTTTCTGTATCACAGAAGGTTTTACCAGAGAAATACTACTAAATATGTATTGTCCAGATTCTGCGGTTCTTATAAATGTCCCACATGTGGCTCTAGTGCGCTCGTGGACTAAAACACAAGCCCTAGAAGCAAAGAAGCACCTAGTGCATTTTGAGGCCTCTTTTTTATTAGAATATATTTTAGGCAGCATGCCAGGTTTGAAGAGGTGTTGAGGTGCCAAAACAGTAGGAATCCCCCAATAGTGACCCCATTTTGGAAACTACACCCCTCAAGGAATTAATTTATGGTTGTTGTTACCATTTTGACCCTACGGTTTTTACTCAGCACGTATTTGAATTGGGCTGTGAAATTAAAAAAATGATTTTTTTCCAATAAAATGTAATTTTTCATCAACATTTCTTATTTTCACAGGGAACAAAATACGTTATTTTGTTGCCCAATTTCTCCTGAATGCAGCAATACCCCACTTCTGGCGATAAACTGCCGTTTGGGCCCATGGGAGGCCTCAGAACGGAAGGAGCGCTGTGTGTTCTTTGGATTGCAGATTTTGCTGGATTCGTTTTTGGTGCCATGTCGCATTTGCAAAACCCCAGAGGTATCAAAGCAATGGAAACCCACCAGAAGTGACCCCATTTTGGAAACTACACCCCTCAAGGAATTCATTTATGGGTGTTGTGACCATTTAGACCCCACAGTTTCTACACAGAATTTATTTGAATTTGGCTGTGAATTAAATAAAATGGAATTTTTTCCCATAAGATGTAGCTTTGGCTCAAAATGTCTTATTTTCACAAGGAATAAAATACTCCATTTTGTTGCCCAATTTCCCCTGAGTGCAGCAATACCCCATTTGTGGCGATAAACTGCCGTTTGGGCCAATGGGAGAGCTCAGAAGGAAATGAGCGCTATTTGTTCTTTGGAGTTCAGATTTTGCTGGATTGGTTTTCGGGTGCCATGTGGTATTTGCAGAGCCCCAGAGGTATCAAAGCAATGGAAACCCACCAGAAGTGACCCCATTTTGGAAACTACACCCCCCAAGGAATTCATTTAGGAGTGTTGTGACCATTTAGACACCATAGTTTTTACACAAAATTTATTTGAATTGGGCTGTGAATTAAAAATGTTTTAATTTTTTCCAATAAGATGTAGTTTTGGCTCAAAATGTCTTATTTTCACAAGGAATAAAATACCCCATTTTGTTGCCCAATTTCCCCTGAGTGCAGCAATACCCCATTTGTGGCGATAAACTGCCGTTTGGGCCAATGGGAGAGCTCAGAAGGAAATGAGCGCTATTTGTTCTTTGGAGTTCAGATTTTGCTGGATTGGTTTTCGGGTGCCATGTCGCATTTGCAGAGCCCCAGAGGTATCAAAGCAATGGAAACCCACCAGAAGTGACCCCATTTTGGAAACTACACTCTTCAAGAAATTCATTTATGAGTGTTGTGACCATTTAGACCCCATAGTTGTTTCACAGAATTTATTTGAAATGGGCTGTGAATTGACAAAAATGTAATTTTTTCCAATGAGATGTCGTTTTGGCTAAAAATTTCTTATTTTCACAAGGAATAAAATACCCCATTTTGTTGCCCAATTTGTCCTGAGTGCGGCAATATCCCAGTTGTGGTGATAAACTCGTTTGGGCCCATGGGGAGACGCAAAAGGAAAGGACCACCATTTTGCCTACTGGGGATGTCATGGTGCTAAGTCATGTATGCATAAGCCCCTGAGGTACCAGTACAGTTGAAACCCCCAAGAAGTGACCCCGTTTTAAAAACTACACCCTTGAGGCATTCATCTAGAGGTGTAGTGAGCATTTTGACCGGAGACATACACCCCATAAACTGTAATGTGGGTTCTCCCGGGTATGGCAATACCCTACATGTGGCTGTTATCAGCTGCCTGGGCACACAGCAGGGTTCAGAGGGGAAAGACGAGGGGAATAAGATGTGCGGAGGGCATCGGGGTAAGTAAAACTGGGGTATATTAAAAATAAAGGGATGTATGATACATTTTAAAACACCCTTTCATACAGAGCCTTAGTTTTTCGGGACACATGTCACATTGATATATTGTGTCCTCCCTTATCACCCTCATATAGCAGACTTTGCACCTCTGATTTTTTCCCTTCTTGCCAGTTTGGGGAACTTTTCGGTATGATGTGCACGACCAGCTTCTTATACCACACCGCATGGCGCTGTAGGGCTTCAGGACTTGATCTGACAAGTCCACCCCTCCCATGTACCTATTGTAGTCCAGGATGCAGTCTGGTTTGGGGGTCTCTGTACTGGTACCTCGTACTGGTACATGGGTACTGGTGTGACATCTATCTTGTCCTTGTACTTGACACACAATATGTTGCTGCTAGATTGTGCCCTGGTTCCACCCCTTCTGAGTGTTTGCCCAAGCAGAGTCTTAGGGAGGCCTCTCAGATTTCTTTTAGCAGTGCCGCATGCCGCAGGACTTCTGGAAGCGAGGCACTTGAAGAGCGGGACGGTGGTATAAAAATTATCCAGGTAGAGGTGGTGCTGGGGCTGAATACTGGTGTCCTTCCCTTCATATATCCTAAATTTGTAGGTATACCCTGATGCACTCTCGCACAGCTTATACATCTTCACGCCATACCTTGCCCTCTTACTCGGCAGGTACTGGCGGAATTGAAGCCTCCGTTTAAAATGTACCAGGGACTCATCAATAGAAATACACTTCTCGGGGTGTATGCTTGGGAAAACCGGGCACTGAAACGGTCTAATAGGGGTCTCAGTTTATACAAACGGTTAAAACTGGGGTCATCTCGGGGTGGGCACGGCTCATTATCAGTATAATGTAAGAAGCGAAGTATTGCCTCATTTATTTATTTTTTTAGGTTAGAGTTCAGTTCTGAAGTTGCTTTGAGGGGCCTATATATTAGAAACCCCTATCAAACACCCCTTTTTAGAAACTAGACCCCTCAAAGTATTCACAACAGCATTTAGAAAGTTTATGAACCCTTTAGGTGTTTCACAGAAATTGAAAGCAAAGTAGAGGTGAAATGTAAATTTTTTTTTTGTCAGAAAATCCTTTTTATACCATTTTTTTTATAACACAAAAGGTTTTACCAGAGAAACGCAACTCAAAATTTATTGCCCAGATACTGCAGTTTTGAGAAATATCCCACATGTGGCCCTCGGGCGGTAATTGACTGAAGCACCGGCCTCCGAAGCAAAGGAGCACCTAGAGGATTATGAGACCTCCTTTTTATTAGGCACCATGTCCGGTTTGAAGAGGTCTTGTGGTGCCAAAACAGTGAAAACCCCCCAAAAGTGACCCCATTTTGGAAACTAGACCCCTTGAGGAATCCATTGTAGTTTTCTTGGGGTGCATGCGGCTTTTTGATCAGTTTTTATTCTATTTTTATTTGGCGCGGTGACTAAAAAAACGCAATTCTACTATTGTTTTTTTGTTCTATTTTTTTTACAGCGTTCACCGTGCGCTATAAATGACACATTCACTTCATTCTGCGGGGCGATACGATTACGGCGGTACCAGATGTTTATAGTTTTTTTTATGTCTTATGGCGTTTGCACAATAAAATACTTGTTGTAATAAATCATTTACTTTTTGTCTTACCTTATTCTAAGAGCCATAACGTTTTTATTTTTCCTTCAAAAAAGCCGTGCGAGGACTTATTTTTTGTGTAACGAACTGTAGTTTCGATCAGTACCGTTTTTCGGTACATGCGACTTTTTGAACGCTTTTTATTCAATTTTTTAGGCGGTGAAGTGACCAAAAAATAGTGACTCTGGTACGGTTTATTATTTTTTGGTTTTTTTACGGCGTTCACCGCGCGGGATAAATAACAAAATAATTTTGTAGTTCAGGCCATTACGGACGCGGCGATACCAATTATGTAAGTTTATTTGTTTATTTATTTATTTTAATAATAAAGACTGATAAGGGAAAAGGGAGGATTTTTACTTTTATTACTTTTAAAACTTTTATTTTCTTTTTTTTACTTTTTTTTTACTTTGTCCCACTAGGGGACTTGAGGGCAGGAGGCCCTGATCGCTATTCTAATACACTGCACTACATGCGTAGTGCAGTGTATTAGAACTGTCAGCTACTCACTGACAGCAAGCATAGTGGGTCCTGACTCTGTCAGGACCCACTAGGCTTCCGTCGATGGCATAGCCGGACGCCATTTTTTGGTGTCCGGTTGCCATAGTCAACATCGCCGGCCGCTATTGTGTAGCAGGCCGGCGATGGCGGATTAACCCCTAAGAAGCCGCGATCGCTATTGAACGCGGCTTCTGAGGGGTTAAATCTGCGGGGACCACCGCGATCGGTCCCTGCACATTGAGCTGTGATAGCCTGCTGTCGGAAACAGCAGCTATCACAGCTCATGAACGCGCCCCGCGCGAACGGCGCCGTGTTTACTCCATGACATACTATTATGTCATGGAGCGCGAACGATGCACTTACCATGACATAATAGTATGTCCTGGAGCGTTAAGGGGTTAATCGAACCCACAAATGTAATGCTCCAGATTCTCAACTAGCTCAAAGGAAGGTCAGTTTTATAGCTCCTCTAAACAGCAAAACTGTTTACAGCGGTGCTAACGTAATTGCACAAGGGTTTTCAAGTGTTTTCTAATCATCCATTAGCCTTCTAACACAGTTAGCAAACACAATGTACCATTAGAACACTGGAGTGATGGTTGCTGGAAATGGGCCTCATACACCTATGTAGATATTGCATTAAAAAACAGACGTTTGCAGCTAGAATAGTCATTTACCACATTAGCAATGTATAGAGTGCATTTATGATTCATTTAATGTTATCTTCATTGAAAAAAACTGTGCTTTTCTTTCAAAAATAAGGAAATTTCTAAGTGACCCTAAACTTTTGAACGGTACTGTATATCCGAGCTGTTTGATCTCATACGAGGAGCCAAAATTTTTTCTAAGCTAGACCTGCCGGTGGCTCATAACCTAATCCGGATTTGCCGGGGTGACGAAAGGAAGACGGCATTTAACACCTGTCACGGGCACTACGAATAGCTAGTGATGCCCTTCGGACTGTGTAACGCTCCCGCAGTCTTTCAGGAATTCGTCAATCATATCTTCCGAGATATCCTCTATATGTGTGTTGTAGTTTATCTCGATGATATTTTGATTTTCTCCCCAGATCTGATGACCCATCGGAGGCATGTCCATCAGGTTCTCCTGCGACTAAGGGAGAATCGCTTATATGCCAAGTTGGAGAAGTGCGTCTTTGAAAAGAGGACTTTGCCCTTTCTGGGCTACACCATCTCGGATCAAGGTCTTCAGATGGATCCTGAGAAACTAAAGTCTGTCCTGTAATGGTCACGTCCTCAAGGCCTGGGGGCCATACAGCGGTGTCTGGGATTCGCCAATTTCTACCGGCAGTTTATTCCAAACTTCTCATCTCTGACGGATCCCATCTATACCCTTACCAAGAAGGGTGTGAATGCCAAGGTGTGGACTCCAGAGGCAGAGTCTGCATTTATAAGAAAGCCTTCACTTCAGCCTCTATCCTCCATCATCCTGACATATTTCGGCAGTTCTCATTAGAGGCGGACGCTTCCTCTGTTGGTGCAGGTGCACTTCTGTTCCAAAGGAGCTCCAAAGGAAAGGCAGTAGTATGTGGCTATTACTCGAGAGTTTTTTCTTCTGCAGAGCGCAATTCCTCTATTTTGCTGGCAGTCGATCGCATGAAGCGAAAAGCAGATACAAAGAGAAGAGAGCCGCCTCAGTATATTCCGGGTACCAAAGTCTTGCTGTCCTTTCGGAACGTTCGTTTGAAGGTGCCTTCATACAAGTTTGCTCCCAGGTTCCTTGGTCCTTTTGAAATTCTGCAACAGATAAACCCTGTCTCTTATAAGCTGTGGCTGCCCCTACCATCAGAATCCCCAACTCCTTTCATGTGTCCCTCCTGAAACCAGTGGTCCTGAACCATCCCAGCAGTTCTTCCGATGTGTTCGAGGTGAGGGAGATTCTGGACTGCAAAAGGGTAGGAGGAAGGACTTTCTATTTGGTGGACTGGAGAGGGTTTGGTCCTGAGGAGAGCTCCTGGGAGCCGGAAGAGAACCTCAGTGCTCCTGCTCTCATTAAGAAATTCCTCTCTCGCTCTGGCCCCAAGAAAAGGGGGGGGGATACTGTAGCACCATGGCAGCGCGGGCCACGGGGTTCACTCACCTCCCGACGCCCGCAGCCATGGATCTGTGAACGCTTTTCCCCATCTTCTTCCTAGGAGACGCCAGCATTCACTTCTGCTCCGGTCTACTGTGTCCCATAGGGTGCGCGGTCACGCTCGTGCCCGCTCTTAAAGTGCCAGCGCGCAAACATGAAAATAATCAACCCACATGATTTCCTGGTCTATAAGAAGGCCCCAGCCCTTCTGATCCTTGCCTGAGCGTTGTTAGTATATCCCTAGTCTGTCTTGCAAATGGTCCCTTAGTGTTTCCCGTTCCAGTTGTTAACTGTGCCCTGTTACGTGTTCCTGTATCCCGTGCTGTTTGCTTCTTTTGTTGTTCCTGTGCCTACTAGTGTTGGAGATATGTCCTACTGCACCTGCTATCGTTTGCCACGTCCAGTGTCTTCTGCCACATCTACTGCCCGCCACATCTGGCGCAACCGGCTGCACCGACCTCCATCCGTGCTGAAGCTACAGCCACTGTCTGGACTAGTTCAGGTACCCGAGTATTACAAACTGCTATAGACTTACGAACTGCTATAGACTTTTGTATAGACTGAGACCTGGTCAGCTGCCTCTCCGCTACGGCGGAGCGGCCTTTTGGTTCCACACACCCTGTGACCATGACAGAGCCAATTTGATGGCCAGTAACTCTTGATCCCCAATAGAGTAATTGCGCTATGCAGGGGAAAAAAGTCTCGAGTGATAGCCACACACCACTGCCTTTCTTTTTAAACTTCTTTGGAACAGTAGTGCACCTGTACCAACAGAGGAAGCGTCCACCTCCAATGAGATCTGCCGAGACATGTCAGGATGATGGAGGATTGAGGCTGAAGTGAAGACTTTCTTGAGGCTATTAAATGCTGATTTTGCCTCTGGAGTCCACACCTTGGCGTTCATACCTTTCTTGGTAAGAATAGTGATGGGGGCCGTCAATGATGAGAAGTTTGGGATAAACTGCCGGTAGAAGTTGGCGAATCCAAAATAAAACGCTTTATGGACCGCAGTCTCCGAGGACGTGGCCATTCCAGGACGCACTTTTCTTTCTCAGGATCCATCTTGAGACCCTGATCCGAGATGGTGTAGCCCAAGAAGGGCAGAGAATTTTTATCAAAAATGCACTTCTAAAGCTTGACATACAGACGATTCTCCCTTAAACGCAGCAGAACTTGACGGACATGCCTCCAATGTGTCGTCTGATCTGGAGAGATTATCAAAATATCATCAAGATAGACCACAACACAGAAATAGGGGAGGTCTTGGAATATATCATTGATTCCTGGAAGACTGCGGGTGCGTTACACAGTCCGATAGGCATCACCAAGTATTTGTAGTGCCCGTCTTGAGTGTTGAATGCCGTCTTTCACTCATCATCTTGATGGATTCAGATTAAATTGTAAGCCGCATGCAAGTCTAGTTTAGAGAAAATCCTGGCTCCACGTACGCGGTCAAATAGTTCGGATATTAGTGGCAACGGGTCTTTATTCTTGACTGCGATCTGGTTGAGACCACGGTAGTCAATGCAGGGTCGAAGAGATCCGTCTTAATTTTTAACGCAGAAGAAACTGGCCCCCGGCCGCGGAAGAGGATTTTCGTATGAAACCCCTCTCCAGATTCTCGTTGACCTAGACGGAGTCTCTGGCAAGGAGAGTGGATATACCCATCCACAGGGAGGCATTAGGAACCAGTTCAATCGGACAGTCGTACGCCCGGTGTGGGGGAAGCATCTGAGCCTCCTTCTTGCTGAAGACGTCTGCAAACTGCAAATAATGAGTGGGTAATCCCGTTAACGACTGAGACAGAAGGCTAAACAGGATGGATCTCTAACAGGCAGCGGTGGAGACATTTGGAGCCCCATTGGAGATCCCCGAAATTCCAGTCCAGGACTGGGTCATGAAGCCGGAGCCAACGCAGGCCCAGCAAAACAAGATTCACAGCTTTAGGCAAGATGAGGAATGTAATCTGTTTGATATGAAGGGCTCCCACTTGGAGCTTCAGTGGCTTGGTCACAGACACCATAGGATCGGGCAGAGGATGTCCATTCACAGAGGCAACAGCCAAGGGTGTCTCCAAGGAAACCGTCTGCAACTGGAGCTGATCCACTAGATCCTGTTGGATAAAGTTTGCCGCGGACCTGTCTTTAATCATAGAAGACAGTCCCTGCCAGAATGTAGCCACCAAGGCCTCGTTGTTCCAGGCCATGGTATGAAACTGAATGTCGTACTCACCCATGGGGAAGTCTCCCTGGCAAAGGGTCAGCAGTGATGCAGCTGCAGTAGAGACTCTCGCAGGTTCCTCAAATACTATACGTAAAGTCTGTAAAAAAAACAAACTCTAAGTCGTGGATCTTTGGTTCCTGGTTGTCCCAAATGGGGTACGCCCATGCCAGGGCCTTGCCAGTAAGGAGAGAGATTATGAAGGCGATCCTTGCATCAGAAGGAAAGGCCTTTGCATGCACTCTGAAGTCAATCTGGCATTGGTTCAGAAACCCCCTGCAGGTCCTCGCGTCCCCGTCATAGCGAGGAGGTAGTGGCAGGGAGAATCGGGGATAGTCACTAGTACTGACAGGAGATGTAGCAAGAAGAACAGCAGGAGGAACAGGTGCCGCGAAGACTGCAGCTTGTGCATCTAGCCGATGTGCAATGGCATTCACCGCCTGGAGAAGTTGGTCATGTCGTTAGCAAAGATCTCGCATGTCTGCCTGTATGACTTGTGACCAGCGGGGTCCATGGCCTGAGCTTACTGTTACGGCCCGTTGGCATGTGGACCCACTAGGCCGCACCGCCGTAGCGGGGTAGCAGCTGGCTAAACAGTGCACCAAGTCTATGCAAAGTACAAGCACAAGGGTACCTGTAATAGTCCAGACAGTAGCAGCGGCTTATGCACAGATGGAACTTTGACGGCAGGTGATGCAAAATGTGGCGGATGATACCAGGAGTGGCAGATGACGCCAGACGTGGTTTATGACAGCAGGTATAGCAGATGGCACAACACGACTCCAACACTAGAGAGGGCACAGGAACAAACACAGCACGGGATACACGTAGCAGGGCACGGGAACTCTGGGAACCGGAAACAACTAAGCAACTATTTGCAAGACTAACATGGGAATACACAACAATGCTCAGGCAAAGAGTGAAAGGGCAAAGCCCTTTTTATAGTCCAGGGTAATTAGGGCTGATTAGTGTTATTTTTCATGTGTGCTTGCTGGCCCTTTGAGGCCGGGCACGAGCGCGCGCACCCTAGGAGCGTGAGTGAGTGCTGGAAACTCCTAGGAAGGAGATGCCAGTCAGCACTCGGGAGTCTGCGGTCGAGGGGTGAGTGGGAACGACAGGTTGCGGACCTTACAGTTACATAGTACGGTTGAAAAAAGACACATGTCCATCAAGTTCAACCAAGGGATGGGAGAAGGGAAGGGATGAATCAAAAATTCTACACATTGACATAGGAGCTGATATTTTTACGTTCTAGGAAATTATCTAAGCCTTTTTTAAAGCCATCTACTGTAGCCACTGTGACCAGCTCCTGCGGTCTGCTATTTCATAGATTCACAGTAAGTAAGGCTTGTCTCCTCTGCAGATCGAACCTTTTTTTCTCCAGACGGAGGGAGTACCCCATGTTTTTTGAGGAGGTGTTTTACATGGAACAGGATTTCACCATATTTTTTGTGTGTGCCATTCATATATTTATATAAGTTTATCATGTCCCCCTTAGTCGTCTGTTTTCAAGGCTAAATCGGTTTAATACCTTTTAATCTTTCCTCATAGCTTAGATTCTCCATGCACCTTATTAGCTTCATTGCTCTTCTTTTGTATTTTTTTCCAACGCCAGTCGGGACAACCCAGCTGTACATAAGGGAAAGTTTAATCGAAGAATGGTAATTTATGCTTGTAGGCTTGAACTCTATTTGCCCCGCTCTGCCTAAACACAGCGTTTGCATAGCGGAGCAATTCTTACAGACTAGCGAGGAGTTACGCTAGTCTGTATAAGCAGTGCGGTGTCTGTTGGGCCGAATGTCCACCTGTGGTAATAGTGTGGCATGGTTTATCGCAGCTCCACTCACATAACATCTGATTTCTGCAATCTCTATCTGACACACAAGCTTTAGGAGCTTGCTCTCACTAGAAATAAGTGAGAGCGACGTACAATACTGTTACACTTTTGGTTTGCTTCTGTAATCCGTTTACTCAGCGCGATTTGTGCCTCAATAACCAGGGCTGACACTGAGCGAAGCATTTCAATAGTTTAAACCTAAGTGCAGCAGTCTTTGGTATTTAAATAAATCCTATATACAGGGCATGCATGCTGCATCATCTGGCACAATAAATATGTATCCTCCCTTATAACTTACGACTGTACTCCCAAAATATATTACACCGAACAAGGAAAGAACCAAGGAGTCTCTAAGTCAAAAAAATATATATAGATAATCTTTTTATTTGACAATATTACACTGTTTACACAAAACGAGTTTCTAAAAATGAATCACAAATAAAAGCATGGCCGCCACATGGGTCAACTGTTAATCAAATATGGTCATGTAAGTAAAGACATATTAAAGTATACCTCAAAACAACAGTATAGGTAGCATGATATAGATAAGGTGAGGTATACTGGCTACAGGTGATATGTTAAACTGCTTCAAAAAGTCGGTAAGAGGGATGTTACTCCCATGCATGAAAAGTGCAATAGAAATAGGACTGAATGAACAATGTGTTATAATGTCTAAAAAAGAGAGCTAATGCATGTATAGATACTAGGCTAATAACCATATATATGTAAAGGCCCAAATACCAAAAAAGCAGCGAACAATAGACCAAGGAGTACTAGCAAAGTACTAACCCATGTAGCTGAGACTCCAAGAATGGCGGCCGGCCCCAACGCGTTTCGGCTTCCGCCTTCGTCTCGGGGTGGCATCTACAAATATATCCCTCCTATTTATCTAACCTAGGGACCAATCAGGAAACGATTGGCAAGGTGAAAATATTATACAATACAATTACCTCAATCAGCTGTGGCGTCATGTCCGCGTTTATCAGTAGACAAACATCACATGGTGTGGGCATCATGTGATACGCGATGAGTGCGCCGCGTGATGATGTCACAGCGGCGCCCTTCATCCCGCGCACATCAAGATGCCGACTCCTAGTGAGTTGCTAAGGACGCCAGCACATGCGCACTAGATTGAGGCATGTTGATGATAATTCCACCAAGTACAATATGTACGTATAGAAAGAGATTACACACCGTGCAATAGAATTAAGATATTCAATGTTTATAAGTGTATCAGTACCCATAGCGGTCTATGAAAATATATGGTTTTTAACACAAGGAAAGCACCTTTGTGATATACAGCACAAGATCTTCAAGAAATTGCATAATAGATTATATTAAAATACGTGACTTTATATTAAAAGAAATATTGACTCGTAGGTGAGCATGGATTAAATCATATTCACACAGAATATACTGTGTTTAAAAATACAAATTAGTGTATATACATATTTTTTTTATTTTTATATAGTGAAATAAAGTGAATAAGTAAGTGTTGTATATGACAGGAAAATATATACATATATATACATGCAAAATATACGTCGCAAACGCATGACAATATATTATATAAAGTGAATATAGAAATAGATATATATCATATAGTGATGAATAATTATTGTCATACTCATGTATATATGTACATAGATCATATGCATATATAATCGGGTAAAAAATATATATATGGGTGATTTTAATCAGTTCAATGCTGGATCCTACCATCCCCAGGTATATATGTAGGCTTAGTCCCAGTTCTGGGTGTATGTGCAGCGTAGGTTCCCACCTTACAGAGGTCGCCTTGTCGTGGCAGGTGGGCTAACACTTTTTGATCAAAATGTGCACTAAGAACCTCCCTATTTGTAGGTAGATTGAGCTTTAGTGCATATCTATTTATATTTAGTGGTTTAGGTGGCATTAGTGTTGCAGGGTGCTGTCGCCATTTTTTTATATCTGATATATATATATATATATATATATATATATATATAAAAATTTGTGTACAAAGTAAATTAGTGCTAATATAATACATAAGGGTATAAAAATATATACATTTCGATACTAAAGTGCAATAGTGCGAAAATTCATAGAATTTACAAATTTGTTAAAAATTATACATTTCATTATTTTATTTTACGCTGCCATATATAGACTACTGCAGGAATTAGAAAACATCTGAAAAGCAAGTTACTCTATGTATATAAATCAATGTAACACAACGCTTTGGCATAGTTTGTTGTCTTTCACTGCGAAAATAATGCATCACTGAATATCGATAGTATTTCATACACGTCTACATCTGGTAAACTAGGAAAGAGAAACTAGGAGAGAAAAGGAACATATGTTAAAATCACAAAAGTATTATTACATCACAAAAATAAAATTAAAAATGATGCCACACAAACACATACACAGTGATCAGAGAAACGCGGCATACCCATGCGATTCGTTTAAGCCTCTCGGCTGCATGGTCTTCAAAGTCCAGATCCATTTACTTTCCAATCTCAGTAATTTCTTCATCAAATCTCCACCTCTTATATTTAATTCCACATGGTCTATTCCTCGTACCTTTTATAATCTGGAATTGCAATTGTGATACTGTTTAAAATGGCGTGGAATAGTTTTCAATTTTTCTATTTTATCAGTATCATTGACCTCCTTTGTGGATTCAATATCCCGCACATGTTCACGTACTCTGATTCGGAATTCGCGTGTGGTCAATCCTATGTATACTTTGTTGCATGGACACACTGCATAGTATACCACCCCGCGTGTAGCACATGTAATGTGCCACACAATTTTGAATGTTTTACTTCTCTCAGAATCAGTAAACTCTTCTGCACGTTCAATATTGGGACATGAAATGCACCCTCCACAAGGGGAACACCCCATTTAGGGCCCTTGGTCCCAAAGAATCTAATTCCCTGTGGAACTGGGGTATAAAAACTTCGGACCAAATGGTCTTTCAGATTTTTAGCACGACGGTAGGTTACAGACGGCAGTGTAGGCAATATTTTATTGAGTATCGGATCGGCTTTCAGAATCGGCCAGTATCTCTTTAAGTGATCCTTCATCTCTTCCCAGCGGGAATGATATGGCGTGATAAATCTCACCTCGTTGATTTTATTTTCTCGAACCGCTGATTGTAAGAGTTTGTTTCTCTCCTTTTCTTGAGCTCTTTTTTTCGCTTTCCTGATACACCGATTACTGT